>NC_023749.2:33593990-33702960 GCF_000499845.2 Phaseolus vulgaris | reverse complement strand
TGAGAGGCCCATAGCTTTGGCCTGGGTGGCCATTTCCCCCTTTGTCCGCTCCATCTCGTCAGCCTGCTTAGAGCAACGGGTCCTTGTGTACCGTCCCGTATCCGGGCGTTGACTAAGTCAAGGTCAAAGTCAACGACTGGAGAGTCAGAGTCAACGCAAGGCGTCGCCTAGGTGGAGAGACGCCAAGTGCCAGCATCGCCAAGAGGAAGCGTCGCCAGGACAAGGCGTCGCCTAGGTGATGGCGTCGCCCAAACAGGGCGTCGCCAGATCAAACAGTACTAAAGCAAGGCAATCACGGTGTGGTTCCCCGATACCCATGGGTAGGAAAGACCATGGAGGGAGCAACGCCGTGGGGAGGCCTCAGGTCCCGATAACCCGGGGCAGTGATAAAGAGAAGGAAAAGGTGGCTTCAAAGCCATAGTGATAGTACCAGTGTAGGGCAGCCTGACTCGTGAAGTGCTCCTGCCGCCCCAGAGACGCCAGTGGGACAGATACGACTCAAGAGGAAGGTCACGCCCAGGGCAGCCGGGTGCAGGGTACAAGAGGAAGGCAGATACGCTCTCAAAGTAAGTGACTAGATAATTGGGGGCATGAGTTGGCACCCAAAAAGTCACCCCTAGCGCAGTAGCACTCCCACGCAGGAGGACTCACACGTGGAAACGTCCCCAGATGGGCAGAAACGCCCCAGATGGGGTCATGGCGTCGTGAGGACCTCCACGTGTACGACAGCCATGCCAGAACAGAAACACCCTTTAGTCAGGTACCAGGTAATTAAAGTCATTCAATACAGTTTCCCTTTCGAGCATTCAGGTGTTATAATGGCTCCCAAGCGTTTCAACGTCTTAAATGCGCTACGTTTTCTAATTAAATACGTTGATTGAGTGCGTTACATTTGTAATTAAAGGCGCTTTAAGGCGCTTTAAATGCTTGGGTAGTTTAAATAGCGCGGAGAATGTTGGAAAGAGGGTTGGAACTTCTGCAAATTTACCAGAACTCTCTAGTTGCTTGCTCGTGCTTCAAGGTTACGAACAGGGGACTGGGGAATATTTTTCCTGAGAGAGAGAACACAGACACACAATACACAGTTATTTCTTACCACCTTCAGAGTGCCACACGCGGTGCTCAGAGACGGAGGTGAACAGTTTTGGTGTTTCTTGCTGGCTGACTTGAGCGTCGGAGTGCAAACAGCCGCTAGGGCGCCTCTTTGTCCCTTTTTTTGCAGGTATCCACAGGCAATCAGTGGGAAGGAGTCCCTAGCTGACGGTTGAGGTCGCGCACGAAGACGTCCCGGTGAACCGGACGGAACAACTCTGATAGCAAAGGTATGATTTTGAATACTTACGACTCTTCCCTTTCGTCGCATTGTATGATTTATTGAACTGCCTGGGACTGTTAATATTCATGCATCACTGTGTTCTTCCGCTTCTCCTTCCTTCTTTGTCCCTTCTCCTTCTTTCTGGGTTTTCTCGCGTGGGTGATGTTTCCTAGGGCTCTCTCCCCTTCCTGCCATGGCTACACTTGCTAAACCCTTTTTCCTCTCTTCTTTCTCCAGCTATGTATTTACACCATGACGCGCGCGAACGCGGAGCCTGATTCCTCCCCCACGACCCCAAGTCCAACTACAAAGCCTTCTACCCATGGGCCCCCGACGAACTCCTGAGTGAATGCACCAGCCTGACTTCATTCCAGGACCTGGAAGCTCACCGTGGGGATCCCCATTTGTACAACTTTAACGCCTTCTGCCGCACACACGACGCCCACATATTCGTCCGTCCCGGCAGGCCTGGGGAACCTGTTTGTTTGGACGACAGACCTAGAAAGGGGAAACCCTTCTTCTTCATGTACCAGACCGTGTTCAAACGCGTAGGGGTACGTCTCCCGTTCACCCCTTTGAATGGGAACTCCTCACTGAAATCAATACTGCCCCCGCCCAGCTCCATCCCAACAGCTGGGCATTCGTGAGGGGTTTTCAAATTCTTTGCGGGCACCTGGGTATCCCCCTTCTGTAGATGTCTTCCTGCATTTCTTTGAGGTGAAGAAGCAGGGGAAGAGCTTCTGGGTAAGCTTTTCCGGGATCGCAGGCAGGATCCTCCTCTCCCTCTTCCAAAATTCTTACAAGAACTGGAAAGGGAAGTTCTTCAGGGTGTGCAGCGCCAAGCACGATCCCACAGCTTTGGATGGCTTCCCCCTTTACTGGACGGAGCGCCCTAAACTGCTCAGGGCCAAAACCCTGGAAGAGCTATCTCCCGCCGACAGGGAGGTAAGCAAAGCCTTGGCCGGGTTGGGGATCATTTTTGACACCTTGAAGCTTGTCGCTAGCGAGTACAAT
Organism: Phaseolus vulgaris; assembly: GCF_000499845.2. Lineage (NCBI taxonomy): Eukaryota > Viridiplantae > Streptophyta > Magnoliopsida > Fabales > Fabaceae > Phaseolus > Phaseolus vulgaris. The sequence goes on along the minus strand of NC_023749.2, from coordinate 33,700,631 downwards.
GCTCACGCCCTGACCACCTACTTTGGTAAAGGGGACTCTCCCCTCATCCTTCTTATTGTGAACAGCCATGTTACTTGCATCTCACACCTCCATGTGTATTGTAATTTTGCATAGCTGCTTTGGCCCTAATCTTTGCTGTTTGGTCTGTCTTGATGTAGGATCGGTGATGGGCGCTTCTAAGAGAATGATGTTGGCGAAAGCAATGAAGGAGGCTCGCGCCGCCAGGGCGGGCGCCTCCTCCACCCCTGCTGCTGATCCGGTTCCCCCACCGATTCTGTCACCGCCTCCTCCGATCACCGCCGAAGCTTCCCTTAGTTCACCTCCTTCATCTCCACACAGCCTCGCAGCACTTCAGACTCCCAGCTCTCCTCTACCCATCGCCGCTGTTCCCCTAGCCGCGGCCTCGTCACCGGCTCCAACCCCCCTTGACAAAGGGAAACGGGTCTTGGAGATCCTATCAGATGATGAGGACTCAGAAGGCGTGGCACCCTTCAAAAGAAGAAAATCTGCGCGGGTTCCTCTTTTGGTAGAGGCGTCGCCCCAGGGAGGGAACCCCTTCATGGACAAACCCCCAAGTGCGAGCTCACTTCCTCCCATGACACTCCAAGATGAAGGGGGCGAAGGCGCCGAATCTGCCCTGCCTCCGCCCCTGCTCCCGTCGCTGCCGCCCCCGATTTCATCGCCATCCCTCCTCCGATTATGCATCTAATGAGGGGCTTCAGCGGCGGGACTTTGCCAGAGGGCACCGACAGGAAGGAAGGCATGCCTTTCTATTTGGGGCCTTCTTGGCGGTGGCCCTTGAATGGCGCGCCCAGGCCAGAAACGCGGTCCTGCAAGCCCAAACTCTCCAGGCCTTGGAAACAAAGGCGACTACTCTGGAGGAGGAAATGAGGACCCTGGGACGCCAGAACGAAACTTACCAAACCTCTCTGAAACAAGCGCAAGAGTCCAAAGCAGAAACTGAGAGGCAACTGGCAGAGGCATTGGAGCTCCAGGCTGGCTTTTATACTCGGGAAGTCGCCCTCCAAGTCCAGGTAACGAGCCTTCAGGAATTGGTCAAAGCTGATGCGGAAATTCAAAAGGACCTGAAGGACCGTTGCCGTGAGCAGGCTGACAAGATGGAGCGGATGGAGGGGGAAATGGCCACCCAGGCCAAAGCTATGGACCTTCTCCGGGCTGACTACGACAAACTACAGGTCGAGGTCAGTCGGCTTCGCGTGGAGAAGGAGGCTCTGGAGAAGCAGGTGACCTCTGGGGATGCCGCCGTTGAGGAGCTAGAGAAGGACAAAAAGGCCCTCATCCAGGAGATGGTGGGTACTTTCGAGGACGGGTTCCAAGAGGCTCTGACCCAGGCGTCCTACGAGAACCCTGACATCAATATTTCGAACTGCGACCCCACACACCATGTCGTCGACGGGAAGGTCGTGCCCATGGACTTGGATGACTGAACCGCTGTCTCTCGCCCGCCACCTTCACCTTCAAGCTTAATTCCTTTATACTTTACCTTTACTTTTGACTCTCTCTGTTAAACTTGTAATTCTTTGAACCATTCGTACTCTTGCTACAAATTTGGGTGTTCGTATGATTGCTTTTGTGCCTTCGCGGTATAAAATTCTGCTTATGTGATCTCATCATCATTCTTTGTCTTCGCGCGCTTCGGTTGTTTTGTTCGTATTATACTCGCTTCTTTCGCTTCGTTGGGCGGCCTTGTATGACCGGGAAAGGTCGCGTGCCAACCCTCACGCCCATGGAGAGGCTCACCTAGTGACGCCGTATCGTCCACGGGGTGTCTCTAACACCGAAACGGTTCTCTCCTTGATCCTTAGCCCCCGGCGCCCACGCCTAAGGAGAGGCCTGCTACAGCAGTGCCGTATCGTCCCCGGGTGTCTAAAACGTCGAGTGCTTTGGGGGGGGTCGTTCCCTCTATGGTATTTCCTTCCCATAGGTATCGGGGAACACCCTGCCAGCAATTCGCTGGCGTTTGGCGGTCTTATCTCCCTCCACAGTCTTTCCTACCCGTGGGTATCGGGGAGATGACGCCAACAACTAACTCTGCCCCTTCAATTTCGTCTCCCTCCACAGTCTTTCCTACCTGTGGGTATCGGGGAGGCGACCCTGCTGATATTTGGGCTGGCGACGCCCGCGACGTCTCATGCTGGCGTCGTCCTTTATGTCATTCCAGACGACGCCTCGGGCGTCTCATGCTAGTGTCGCCTTGGGCGTCGTCCCTAACTTGACATTGACTTTGACCTTGGGCTTGGTCGATGCCTGGGGGCAGCGAAGAGCTCAAGGCCCTTCCCGTATCTTCCACGAGGCACTCCCTGTATAGCTGATGAGACGTTCAGTCATTCAACTCGATCCACGTGGCGCTTTCTGTATGGATGATGGGACATCCAGTCATTCGATTTGATCCTGAGTCCTACTGTGCCCCTGATCCACTTTCGACGGTGCATCGTACCATCAGGTATTCTCTTGATACGACGTGTTCTGAGCTTAACCAGGGGTGCCAGGGCCACCCTTCCATCTGCTGCCACGTGGCTCGATCGTGCGGTGCGTCCATTCGCGTCGTTTGGCGCTCTAACCGCTTTATTTAACTCTTCAAACTCTGAGACTATCCTCATCATTTTCCCACTCTTCATAACCCACTTACATTCTCTCTTCTTGCACCCTATCTTTTCTCACGAAGGGTTGTTCCAGCACTCGCTCCCTCGCTCGACTCTTACATTTCCGGCAGTCCCTACACCCTTGACAATCCTTGATCTTGTTAAAGAATGTCTTCTCACGCTGCTTCCTCCAGGGTCACTCCCAAGGACTTGTACCCTTGGGCTTCGAGTGAACTTCTTGACGAGTGTTCATGTTTACTCTCTACCAGGGCCATAAGGGAGCACAAAGGGGATTCGTGTTCTTATGACCACCGGGCCTTCGCGAGGAGGCATGACGACGACATCGCTGTGCTCCCTTGCACTCTAGGGGAGCCAGTATGTGGAGACGAACAGGCCAACGAAGGGGTCCCTTTCTTTTACTTTTACCAGGTGGTGTTCAAGACCATCGGAGTGCGCCTACCCTTCTCTTGGTTCGAGAAGGAACTGCTGTCGGAGATCAACGTTGCTCCGGCCCAGTTATACCCCAACAGCTGGGCCTTCGTCAAAGCCTTCGACATTCTCTTCGGGTTTCTGGGTTGTGCACCCTCGGTTGACCTCTTTCTTCACTTCTTTGAGGTGAAGAGGCAGAGACACAACCTCTGGGTAACTCTCAGTAATGTACCCGGGAGGGTTCTCTTCACACCCTTCCAAAGCTCGTTCTCCGGGTGGAAAGGCCGGTTCTTCAAGATCTGCCGTACTGACCTTGTTCCCGACGCTCTGGATGGGTTTCCGCTGTACTGGGTGAGAGAGACGAGGGCCCTCAAAACCAAACCCTTCAAGAAGCTGGCTCCAAGTGATCAAATAGCTTGCCGGATTCTTGTTGAGGCGGGAGGTTTTGACTCTGCCACTTTGATCAGCCTGGAGTTCAACGCTGGGACTCTCGAAAAGTACATAGGTAAGAGTCGCTGCCCTAGAAACTCCGGCCTTTGTTGTTTTCTGTACATGCATGTCTTGCCTCATGGTGTCTCTGACACATTCATCTCCCTTGGCGCAGGTTCGAAAATAAACCAAGAAAGCAGGACACGACTTACTCGAGCTCTGCGGGCTGGGAAAGGGGCTTCGCCTTCCTCCAGTGCTGATTCTGATGACCGCTGAAAAGTGGCTCCTTTGTGACTTGCATGAGTTGTAATATTCGCCCCATTTGGGCTATTTCAATTGTATTGAACATTGCTTGTAACACCAACTTTTTCTATATCAGTTGATTTTTGCAACGTCACTTTACTTCTGCATACATTTCGCATATTTGCGCTTTCCTTCGCCCTGTTCATTAGCGGCGCCCGCCTCCATCCGGGCGGCGCCTTCTTTCTTGGCGACGCCTTCTTTCTTGGCGATGCCTTACCTTACTTCAAACGGAGAAATATACAGGCTAAAAACCAAGGCACTTCTTTTTTCTCAAATTGGTTTTACCTTTTATTAGGGTGACCTCATTAAAAAACCCCCGAGAGGGAAAAAGAGCGTCCCCTTCAACTAAATTGTTACATAACTGCTTACATAAGTCAACTGAAATAAAATTTTAGGTTGGCTGCATTCCAACTGCGCGGAATAGGACCTCCATCCAAAGTCTCTAAGTTGTACGAACCGTTGCCCTTAGACTCAGTAACTCTGAAGGGTGCGGTCCATTTGGGAGACAGCTTATTCTCCAACTCGTATGGGTGAGTTTTCCTCATCACTAGGTCGCCGACCTGAAACTGTCGCGGCTTTACCTTAGAGCTATATTGCGGCTCTACTCTTCTCTTCGTCGCTTCAGCTTTTATTCTAGCTTCTTCCCTGGCCTCGTTTAGCAGATCCAGGTTTACCCGCCTCTCTTCATTGGATTCCTCCGCCACAAAGTTTTGAAAACGTGGCGAGCTCTCATGTATTTCTACCGGGATCATCGCGTCCGACCGGTAAACCAAACTTAAAGGCGTCTCCATAGTAGAGGATTGGGGCGTGGTGTGATATGCCCATACGATCCTTGGTACCTCTTCCGCCCACGCCCCTTTGGCTTTCTCTAACCTTCTTTTTAACCCTCTCAGCAGAACTCTGTTTGCCGATTCTACCTGCCCATTAGATTGGGGGTGGGCGACTGATGCAAACACCTGTTTAATGCCTACCTCAGCACATAGGTTTCTCAACTGTTGACTGGCGAATTGGGTTCCGTTGTCGGATATCAGCAGCCTAGGTACGCCAAAACGGCACACAATGTTCTTCCACACAAAATGTTGTACTTTGTGCGTTGTGATTTGTGCCACGGGCTCTGCCTCTATCCATTTGGTGAAGTATTCGATGGCAACGATCAAATACTTCATCTGCCTGATCACCAGTGGGAAGGGGCCCAGGATGTCGATTCCCCATGTATGGAAAGGCCACGGGCTGTATATGGACCGCAACTCTTCTGGCGGCGCCTTGTGCCAGTCGGCGTGCTTTTGGCATTGCCTTCACCGCTGGGCGTGCCGTGCGCAGTCCTCTTTCACTGTTGGCCAGAAGAAACCTGCGCGTATTACCTTGGAGGCTAAGGATCTTCCCCCTACGTGGCTCCCGCAGATGCCTTCGTGTAGTTCCGCCATTATCCTGGTGCACTCATCGCCACTAACGCATGTTAGGATAGGGTGGGTGAAACCGTGCCTGAACAGCACCCCATCCACCAAAGTATATCTTGCGGCATTTCTTTTGACTTTTTTTACCTTCTTCAGGCTCCACTGGGAGAGCCCCATCCGCCAGGTATCGCTTGTAGGGCGTCATCCAGGTGTCTCCCCTGGCCAGAACGCATACCTGCATCTGCTCTTCCTCAGGCACACTCGCATACATGCTGATGCGGGGCGCCCTCTGCGTATCTTGGGTCAAAGAGCAATGACTCCTCGGCCTTCCCCTTGATGTATAAATCTGGAGGACATCCACCCTGTTGTCTTCCACGAATCTACGCGGAGCTTTGAGAGTCTCCTAGATCACTGTCCTCTGTCTACCCCCCTTGCCTGAGCTAGCCAGCTTTGCAAGCAGGTCAGCTCTGGCATTCTGCTCCCTCGGGACATGTATCAGCTCAAGAGCGTTGAATGCTCCCTTCAACAACTGGACGTATTTCAGATACGCCGCCATCTGTGGGTCCTTCGCCTGGAACTCACCCGACACCTGCCCCGTAATCAGCTGGGAGTCGCTCTTCACCAGGAGGTTCTGTGCGCCCATCTCCTTGGCCAGGAGCATTCCTGCTATCAGGGCTTCATATTCTGCCTGATTGTTACTTGCCTTGAAGGCGAAGCGCAGGGCCTGCTCGATCAGTATGCCGTCGGGTCCCTCCAAGACTATTCCCGCACCGCTCCCTTGTTGGTTGGAAGAGCCATCAATCGAGAGCAGCCACTGCGAACTTGCTTCCACCTCTTGCTCACCTCCGGGCGAAAGTTTCGCTACAAAATCTGTGTACACCTGCCCTTTAATGGATCCTCTAGGCTCATACTGGATGTCGAATTCTGACAGTTCAACCGCCCAACGCACCATCCTTCCCGCCACATCCGGCTTCTGCAGCACTTTCTGTATAGGGAGGTTGGTCATCACCACCACCGTAAAGCTGTGGAAGTAATGACGGAGCCTCATGGCAGAAAATACTACCGCCAGCGCCGCCTTCTCTAGCGCTTGGTACCTCGTCTCAGCTCCCTGTAAGGCCTTGCTTACGAAATAGATGGGCTTCTGACTCTGGTCCTGCTCTTGGACTAACACGAAACTGATGGCCCGCTCCGTTACAGTGAAATATAACCGGAGGGGCACGCCCGCTACCGGCTTGCAGAGGACCGGTGGCGTCGCCAGGTACTCCTTCAGCTTAATGAAAGCCGCTTCGCATTCATCAGTCCATGCAAAGCGACTGTTTCTCTTGAGGCACTGGAAATACGGGTGCCCCTTCTCTCCTCCGGCGGAAACAAACCTAGAGAGTGCCGCCATCTGCCCTGTCAGCTGTTGCACCTCCTTCACCGACGTCGGACTCCGCATGGCGATGATTGCCGCGCATTTGTCAGGGTTCGCCTCTATCCCCCTCTCTATGATGGAGATCAAGCTCAAGAGGACATGGAGGCCAATCAAGAAGATCAAGACGAGGTGGAGGCACAAATAGAAGATGCCCATGGAGGTCAAAGTCCACCTCAAAGGATTACAAGAAGCATGTTCAAAGCTTTGGGAGCTAGAGGACATTTATTTTCTCTTTTTGTAATATCTTTAGTTGAAGGTGCTTAGAGGGAAACTTTAGAAACCTCTTTTGTTAAAGCATCTTTTAGGCTTTAGTTAGGAGCTTTTGGGGGGGTGTATTAGTAGTTAGGTGTAGGAGTAGAATAGGAGGTGCCAAAGTAAAAGAAAGGATCACACCTTCCTTGCTTTGCAAATAGGCGCCGGTTCAAGAATACTTTAGGAGGGAATTTTGAAATTGTTTAGCTTACATTTTCAGCACCTTAGGCTATAAATAGAGGTGCCTTCCTTGTAAAATTCAGATTGGAATTAATCTAAGAAAACTATACTCAAATTTTGAGTGACCTTTGGAGAGCTTTTGGAGCCTTCTTCTCTAGTCTTATCTTGATGGATCAATGGAGTCCTCAAGTGGCGGCATCACTCTCATCTAGGAGCATTCCACACTTCTAGTGGCGAGATCATCCATCCTCCTTCCATCTTCATGAGCATTCTCTTCTCCTTCCTTTCTTCTTCTTCAATTGTTCATGTTGCTTTGTGTTCTTGAGTTTTTCAGTTTCGGTTTTTTCTATTTTCCAGCACTATGTTCTGTTTTGTTTTTAATTCTGTTTGGTTCATGTGTTTATATGTTTAATTCTGTTCGGTCATTCCAGCTTTCTTTCTTTTTGTTGATTCAATTTGACAATATTTGGTTCATCCAAATGAGTTTGGGATTTGGTGCTAGTTTTTGGTGAGTTCTTGTCTTAGAACAATGATCCAACTCTAAGAAAAGTGCCTCTATATTTTCCAGCTCAAGGTGATTCCTAAAAATGTCAAGAATCTTGTTCTATGTGGCTATTGGAATCACATCATGTGGTATCATGAGTCTTAGGTTCATTCTTGTTTAATTGTTGAGTTGTGTGCACTTTATTTCAAGAGCTCTTTAATTTCTTGCAATTTAAGTTTCTGTTTTAGAATTTTAATTGAGTTTTCTTGCTGTTTTTCTTTTACTCCAAGTGCTTGTGAAAAGGTTTATGGCACTCATAATTTTTATGAGTATGGTTGCTCTTTTGGAATGGCATTATCCTTCCTAGAGTTTACCTTAAGCTTCCTTTCACTTGTTGTTAAAATTTGTGATGTGTCTTTTAATTTTGTAATCATGTCAAGTTTTGTCTTAGTCATGTTATTCCATATTTGTCATTACTTCTAGTAGTACTTTTATTGCTTTGATTGTTTCTTGCTTTGGTGTCATATAATTTTCTGAATTGATGTTGATCCTTTGTGCATTTTCTTTTTAGATTTTGAGTTCATACTTGTATTCTAGACCTATACAAGTTCCAATACATCATTTTCTATTATGTCTTTGCTAGTTCATCATCCTGTTTTTTATTCCTATTAGGATTCCTCTGTCTCTGAAAAAAGTGCTTACTGTTTTTCCTTATTGCAACTGATTTACGTACTGTAAAATTCTGAAATTCTGGATTTGAGATATTCAAAGTGTTAGAAAAGAATAGAAAAAAGAATCATTCAAAAATATGAAGTACACAAAAAATGATAAATAAAATAAAAAAAGTGTACATTCCTGCCGAAAAAAAATACGGTAATCTGGCAGCGATTTTAAAAAATTCATTTCTCTCAATTGGCTTACTGTTTTTAATTGATTCCAGTGCCATTATTGAGTTAACATCTTGAAGTTTCTGTGGTTTAAATTTCATAATCCAGTTCGCTCTACAACGTTCCAGTTAAATCAGTGAAAATCAAGCACAGTTTGCATTAAAAAAAAAATTCCAGTAGCTAAATTTTTTTGTTTTCTTCATCTACTCTAGTGCTTTTCCTTAAGTATTCTTTTGTGTGCCTACTTTTCTCATTGAGTTCTTTATTTTTCTTGATTGTCTTTCATTCTTACTCTTTGAGTTTGTCTTACATATAGTATTCCTTTTGCAATTACCTTTCCTTGCTTATACCTTTTCTTGTTTGTCTTTATTGTTTCTTTGGTTTTGTGGTGGTTTGCTCTTAAGATTGGTGTGCTTGCTTTGACATATTTCATTTGAGGATTCCAAGGCCTCAAGATCAGATTGGTGCAAGAACATTATTTCTTTGAGAGTGATATCTTTTCAGCCTTAGTTCACTTCGGCAGTTTCATTGCCAAATGCTCACTGTTTTTTGCTAATTTTTAATTTGTTTGCTGTTTTGTGTGTTTGCTGTTTTTAATTACAAATTGCTGGATTTTCAAGTGATGCATCCTACAAGCAGAATTCTCCTTCCAAAGCTTCAATTCTTGGTGAATTACATGAAGCTCAAAGAACAATTAGACGGTTGGAGGAGAAAATGCAAAAGATGGAGGTCCAACAATCTAGACTATCTCCTTCTATCCATGATGGACATCATTCTCATAGACCATCTTCAAGAGCTTCTTCAAATGATGTTGGCCGTGAAGATGAGCATAGGAGAAGGAGACCTCCACCCCAAGTCCATGGACAAAGACATCATCACCAAGGGGAAAGAAATCACTACGGCAATGGCTTCTATCATGATGCAAAGTCCAAGCTTCCTTCGGTCAAGCTACCTTGTTTTAATGGTTCTAGTGATCCAAATGTATATTTAGATTGGGAGGCTAAGTGTGAACAAATTTTTGAGATCCATGAGATCCAAGATGAGCATAAGCTCAAGCTAGCCACCCTAGAGTTTAGTGATTATGCCATGAAATGGTGGCATGGAATTGTAAAGGACATTATCTATCACAAGGGTCCTCCCGTGGACTCTTGGAACTCTTTAAAGGATCATATGTGTGCTAGGTTTGTGCCCCCACATTTTAGGAAAGACCTCATGTTGAGACTCCAACGGTTTCAACAAGGCAAGCTAAATGTGGATGAATATTATAAGGAGCTTGAGACGCTTGTGCTTAAAATTGAATTAGAAGAAAGTGAAGAAGCCATGGTTGCTAGGTTTGTGAGTGGTCTTAGGAAGGATATTCAAGACATTGTTGAGTTACAAGAGTATTCATCATTGGGCTCTTTAGTTCATCTTGCAATGAAGGTGGAAGCCCAACTTGCTAAGAAAAACTCTTTTAAAAATGCTTCCAATGATGGATACTACTCCAAGTCTTGGAGAAACAAAACTTCTTTTTCTAAACATCCTTCCAAAGATTCTTCTTTCAAACCCAAGGAATCTAAGCCATCTACTTCTAGACCTAAGTCTCCCACTAGAACATCTAACACTAAATGCTTTAAATGTATGGGTTATGGTCATATTGCTGCAAATTGTCCTTCCAAACGAAGTATGTATATGCATGAGGGCATTGTAGTTAGTGAGCATGATTCGGATTCTCCAAAGCATTCATTGCATTCTCATGCATCTAGTGAGGAAGAGAGCGAATGTCCACTTGAAGGGGACTTGTTAGTTGTGAGAAGACTTCTTGGACAAGTTTCACAACCTTTTGATGAAAGTCAAAGGGAAAATATTTTCCATACAAGATGTCTTATTCAAAACAACATTTATTCCTTGATAGTGGATGGGGGTAGTTGTGCAAATGTGGCTAGTACAAGAGTAGTAGATGAGCTTGGATTGCCTACTATCTCTCATACAAAGCCCTATAAATTACAATGGCTTAGTGAAATAGGAGAAATAATTGTTAATAAACAAGTCCTCATCCATTTCTCCATTGGAAAATACAAAGATGAGGTATTATGTGATGTTGTGCCCATGGAAGCCACTCATGTTCTTTTGGGAAGGCCTTGGCAATTTGATAGAAAAGTTTTACATGATGGCTTTACCAACAAACTATCTTTTGAATTCCATGGTCACAAGGTTACTTTAAAATCTCTCTCTCCAAGAGAAGTCCATGAGGACCAAGTTATCATGAAGAAAAAGAGGGAGAGTGAAAAAGATAAAAAAGATAAAAAAGATAAGAGTTCTAAGCCTACACTCCTTGTGTCTAGGCGTGACATTGAAAGGGAAATAGTGGCTCATCATCCTCTTTTCATAGCCATCCCTAGAACTCTTAGAGTAGAATCACTTGTTGATAGTCCTCATTGCTTGGAAAATTTGGTAGAAGAGTTCAAAGATGTTTTTCAAGATCCTCCAAATGGACTTCCACCTTTGAGAGGGATTGAGCACCAAATTGATTTGATACCGGGCTCTTCTTTACCAAATCGTCCAGCATATAGGACCAATCCAAGTGAAACCAAGGAAATTCGCCAACAAGTTGAGGCTTTGATTGAGAAAGGGTGGGTGCAAGATAGCATGAGTCCTTGTGCTATGCCTATCATCTTAGTGCCAAAAAAGGATGGCACATGGCGAATGTGTTCGGATTGTAGGGCCATCAATAACATAACCATTAAGTATAGGCATCCCATACCTAGACTAGATGATTTGTTGGATGAATTACATGGTTCAAAAATCTTTTCAAAGATTGATCTTAAAAGCGGCTACAATCAAATCCGTATCAAACCGGGTGATGAATGGAAGACGGCTTTTAAGACCAACTTTGGTTTATATGAGTGGTTAGTTATGCCTTTTGGTTTAACTAATGCACCAAGTACCTTCATGCGCCTCATGCATCATGTTCTTAGGCCTTTCATTGGTAAGTTTGTTGTGGTTTACTTTGATGACATTCTCATTTATAGCTTATCTTTGAATGACCATAGGTTGCATGTTAGGCAAGTTTTAGAAACCCTTAGGAAGGAACATTTGTATGCTAACCTTGCTAAATGTATGTTTGCTCTTGATCATATAGAATTCCTAGGGTTTGTTGTGAGTTGTAAAGGGGTCCATGTGGACAAAACAAAGGTGGTGGCCATTCAAAATTGGCCTACACCGAAATCTTTGAATGAGGTCCGAAGTTTTCATGGACTAGCTTCTTTCTATAGAAGATTTGTCCCAAACTTTGGTACCATTGCCGCACCACTCAATGACATAGTGAAAAAGGATGTGGTCTTTCATTGGGGAGAAGCACAACAAAATGCTTTTGATACTTTGAAAGAAAAATTGACTAATGCTCCCATCTTGGCCCTTCCTAATTTCACTAAGACATTTGAGATTGAGTGTGATGCTTCAAGTATAGGTATTGGGGCTGTTCTCCTTCAAGAGGGCCACCCCATAGCCTATTTTAGTGAGAAATTGAAGGGAAGTCATCTCAACTATTCCACCTATGATAAGGAATTATATGCACTTGTTAGGGCTTTGTTTACTTGGCAACACTATCTTTTTCCCAAAGAGTTTGTGATACATAGTGATCATGAATCTCTTAAATATTTGAAAAGCCAAAACAAACTTAACAAGAGGCATGCTAAGTGGGTGGAATTCATTGAGCAATTTCCTTATGTGATTAAACACAAGCAAGGCAAAATAAATATTGTGGCGGATGCTCTTTCTAGAAGATACACCTTGCTAAATCTTTTAACCTCTCAATATCTTGGTTTTGATCACATTAAGGAACTCTATTATGACGACCTTGATTTTTCTCTCATCTATCAAGAGTGTCTTAAAGGAGGACACAAAGACTTTTTTATTCAAGATGGCTTTCTTTTTAAAGGAAAACGTCTTTGTGTTCCCCAATGCTCTATTAGATTATCTCTTGTTAGAGAAGCTCATGAGGGGGGTTTAATGGGACATTTTGGGGTTGCTAAAACTTTGGATGTGTTGCATGAACATTTCTTTTGGCCTCATATGCATAAACATGTTCATAGTTTGTGTGATAAATGCATAGCTTGCCGCAAAGCTAAGTCTAAAATGCATCCCCATGGTCTTTATAGTCCTCTTCCTATCCCTTCAATGCCTTGGGTAGATATATCTATGGATTTCATCTTAGGCTTACCCAAGACATCAAAGGGAAAGGACTCCATTTTTGTGGTAGTGGATCGTTTTTCAAAGATGGCTCACTTTATTCCTTGCCACAAAGTGGATGATGCATGCCACATTGCAAACCTTTTCTTCCAAGAAGTGGTTCGCTTGCATGGGATTCCTAGGTCTATAGTGTCCGATAGAGATCCTAAGTTCTTGAGTCACTTTTGGAAGACCTTGTGGGGCAAGCTTGGAACTAAGCTTTTATTTTCTACCACTTGCCACCCACAAACTGATGGTCAAACCGAGGTGGTGAATAGAACTTTGGGACAACTATTGAGATGCTTTATTTCGGGGAATCCTAGAGTGTGGGAGAATTTACTACCCCATGTTGAGTTTGCATATAACCGAGTAGTAAATTCTACCACCTCCCATTCTCCTTTTGAGGTGGTCTATGGGTTTAATCCCCTAACACCTCTTGATCTTCTTCCTATTCCCCTTCTTGGAGATGTCTTGTGCAAAGATGGGGATGAAAAGGCTTCTTTTGTGAAAACTTTGCATAAAGACATCAAGAAGAGAATTGAGAAGAAGGTTGGCAAGTATGCTGAACTTGCCAATAAAAGGAGAAAAGCATTGTTGTTTGATGAGGGCGATTGGGTTTGGCTTCACTTGAGGAAGGATCGTTTTCCTACTCAAAGGAAGTCCAAACTAATGCCTCGAGGGGATGGACCTTTCCAAGTCCTCAAGAAGATTAATGACAATGCTTATGAGTTAGATATGCCTGATACATTCTTAGGTAGTCATACTTTTAATGTCAGCGATCTAACTCCTTTTTCTGTAGGTCTCCAGAATTCGTGGTCGAATTCTCTCCAACTCGGGGAGTATGATGGAGATCAAGCTCAAGAAGACATGGAGGCCAATCAACAAGATCAAGACGAGGTGGAGGCACAAATAGAAGACGCCTATGGAGGTCAAAGTCCACCTCAAAGGATTACAAGAAGCATGTTCAAAGCTTTGGGAGCTAGAGGACATTTATTTTCTCTTTTTGTAATATCTTTAGTTGAAGGTGCTTAGAGGGAAACTTTAGAAACCTCTTTTGTTAAAGCATCTTTTAGGCTTTAGTTAGGAGCTTTTGGGGGGGTGTATTAGTAGTTAGGTGTAGGAGTAGAATAGGAGGTGCCAAAGTAAAAGAAAGGATCACACCTTCCTTGCTTTGCAAATAGGCGCCGGTTCTAGAATACTTTAGGAGGGAATTTTGAAATTGTTTAGCTTACATTTTCAGCACCTTAGGCTATAAATAGAGGTGCCTTCCTTGTAAAATTCAGATTGGAATTAATCTAAGAAAACTATACTCAAATTTTGAGTGACCTTTGGAGAGCTTTTGGAGCCTTCTTCTCTAGTCTTATCTTGATGGATCAATGGAGTCCTCAAGTGGCAGCATCACTCTCATCTAGGAGCATTCCACACTTCTAGTGGCGAGATCATCCATCCTCCTTCCATCTTCATGAGCATTCTCTTCTCCTTCCTTTCTTCTTCTTCAATTGTTCATGTTGCTTTGTGTTCTTGAGTTTTTCAGTTTCGGTTTTTTCTATTTTCCAGCACTATGTTCTGTTTTGTTTTTAATTCTGTTCGGTTCATGTGTTTATATGTTTAATTCTGTTCGGTCATTCCAGCTTTCTTTCTTTTTGTTGATTCAATTTGACAATATTTGGTTCATCCAAATGAGTTTGGGATTTGGTGCTAGTTTTTTGTGAGTTCTTGTCTTAGAACAATGATCCAACTCTAAGAAAAGTGCCTCTATATTTTTCAGCTCAAGGTGATTCCTAAAAGTGTCAAGAATCTTGTTCTATGTGGCTATTGGAATCACATCACTCTGTGAGCATAAAACCCAAGAACTTACCGGCCTCGACCCCGAAAACACACTTCTCAGGGTTTAACTTGAGGCGGTACTTGGATATTGTGACGAACAACTCCTCCAGGTCCGCCATGTGCTGCGCCCTATTCTGCGACGCCACCACCATGTCGTCTACATAGGCGTACACATTCCTCCCGAGCATTGGCGCCAGGACCTTGTCCATTAGCCTCTGGTACGTGGCGCCCGCATTTTTCAGCCCAAAAGGCATCACCTTATAGCAGTAACTGCAGGTCTCAGTCATGAATGCAGTCTTGCTCTCGTCTCTTGGGTGCATCTTGATTTGGTTGTACCCTGAAAAGGCGTCCAGGAAACTCAGCACCTTGCTGCCGGACGCACTGTCTACCAAGGCGTCGATGCTGGGCAGCGGATACGAGTCCTTTGGGCATGCCTTGTTCAGGTCCGTGAAGTCAACACACATCCTCCACTTTCCGTTCGCCTTTTTCACCAGGACGACGTTGGCGAGCCACTCAGGGTACTGAATCTCCCTGATGTGGCCAGCACTCAACAGCTTTTGCGTTTCGTCTTTCACCACCTGCTGTCGTTCCTCATTGAACTTTCTCCTTCTCTGACGCACGGGGCGGACCGCGGCGTCCATGCTGAGGTGGTGACACAGGAAATCAGGATCGATGCCGGGCATATCTGAGGCGGACCATGCGAAGGCATCCAGGTGGCGTGAAATTACTTCCGCCACCCCTTCCTGTTCTTCTGGGCTCAGCGAACTCCCTAGCTTGAATGTCCTGCCGCCAATCTCCCTTTCTACGGCATTAGCCGTTGGCTGTTCCCTGCTATCATCCTCGACGGGCGCCGCCTCTTCTACGGGCGCTGCGTCCTCAGGGCTTTCCTCCATTGGTGCATCAGCTTTGGGCGTCGCCTTCGCTGGTAGGGCCTCGTCAAGCGTCGACCCAGCGGGCGTCGCCTCAATCATCATCGTGTCCGCGCTCGGCGGACGTTCATACACCATGAACACGCCTCTCTTCGTCTTCAGGCTGTTTTCATAGCATTTCCTTGCCTCCTCCTGGTCTGACCTGATGACTATCACCTGGCCATTGAGGTCCGGCAGCTTCATCTTCATGTGACGTGTGGAGGACACCGCGTTCAGACGGTTTAACGCCGGTTTGCCCAGCAAAATATTGTAGGCAGAGTTGGCGTTCACGACAAGGTACCGGATGCTTTCGGTACGGGAGGCCTCACCGTCTGTGAACGTAGTCCTCAACTCCAGGTAACCCCGGACTTCCACCTGGTTATCCCCGAACCCATACAGGCATCCCGTATAGGGACTCAACAGATCGGGGGACAACCGTAACTTATTAAAGGTCGACAGAAACATGACGTCTGCCGAACTTCCTTGGTCGACAAGCACTCTGTGCACCTTCCTTCCGGCTGTGACGACTGAGATGACAACAGGGTCGTTGTCGTGGGGTACCACATCTTGGAGGTCTCTTCTTGTGAACACGATATCCGACTCCCATGGCTCCCCCGAGAGCCTCTCTTCGATTGAATTTACCCCTCTCGCGTATTTCTTCCGCTGGGAGGCGGTGGGTCCCTCGCCGGAAAAACCTCCAGCAATAGTATGGACCTCGCCAAGCACAGGCATCTCGTGTGCTGGTTCTTCTGCCGGCGGCGGCAAGGTGGCGGTGGCGGGCTCCGCGACATAGTCCTTCAAGAACCCAGTTCTCACCAGCTCATCTAGCTGGTAGCCCAACGACAGGAAATTGTCAATGTGGTGCCCGAAAGCCTCGTGGAATTCGCACCAAGAGTCTTTACGAGGCCCCAACACCTTGTCGGTCTTCGCCGGTCGCCTCAGCCTCTCAGCTATGTTAGGCACGGCGATCAAATCCTTCAACTCAACCACGAAGTTGTACCTTGCCGGTCTCGCTCTTTCTCTGGCGGGGCGATCGCCTCCTGCTGGACCCCGGGGCTGGGGCTTTCTGGCCTCGTAGGGGCGTCTCGCCTCTGGCTTCTTTCTTCCCGTCGTGGTCTCATTGACCCTAACGGATTGGGCTCGCGCCCGTCCCCTTGGGCGTGAGGGCACGACGCTGGTGCGCTTCACACACACCTCTCCTTCAGACGCTATATGTTCTACCGCCCTGCGCCGTAGTTCAGCGAAAGTCCTAGGGCGGTTGCGGATGATGGATTCTCCAAAAGGACCGGGGCACACGCCTTTCACAAACGCGTACACGATCATAGGCTCCTCTGTCGTACCAACCTTCACGACCTGGGCCCCGAAGCGATTGATATACTCCTTCAGCGTCTCCCCTTCATACTGCTTCACATCGAACAGGTTGACCGGGACGTCTTCGTGCGCGACCTCAACCGTCAGCTAGGGACTCCTTCCCACTGATTGCCTGTGGATACCTGCAAAAAAAAAGGACAAAGAGGCGCCCTAGCGGCCATTTGCACTCCGACGCTCAAGTCAGCCAGCAAGAAACACCAAAACTGTTCACCTCCGTCTCTGAGCACCGCGTGTGGCACTCTGAAGGTGGTAAGAAATAACTGTGTATTGTGTGTCTGTGTTCTCTCTCTCAGGCAAAAATATTCCCCAGTCCCCTGTTCGTAACCTTGAAGCACGAGCAAGCAACTAGAGAGTTCTGGTAAATTTGCAGAAAGTTCCAACCCTCTTTCCAACATTCTCCGCGCTATTTAAACTACCCAAGCATTTAAAGCACCTTAAAGCGCCTTTAATTACAAATGTAACGCACTCAATCAGCGTATTTAATTAGAAAACGTAGCGCATTTAAGACGTTGAAACGCTTGGGAGCCATTATAACACCTGAATGCTCGAAAGGGAAACTGTATTGAATGACTTTAATTACCTGGTACCTGACTAAAGGGTGTTTCTATTCTGGCATGGCTGTCGTACACGTGGAGGTCCTCACGACGCCATGACCCCATCTGGGAGCGTTTCTGCCCATCTGGGGACGTTTCCACGTGTGAGTCCTCCTGCTTGGGATTGCTACTGCGCTAGGGGTGACATTTTGGGTGCCAACTCATGCCCCCAATTATCTAGTAACTTACTTTGAGAGCGTATCTGCCTTCCTCTTGTACCCTGCACCCGGCTGCCCTGGGCGTGACCTTCCTCTTGAGTCGTATCTGTCCCACTGGCGTCTCTGGGGCGGCAGGAGCACTTCACGAGTCAGGCTGCCCTACACTGGTACTATCACTATGGCTTTGAAGCCACCTTTTCCTTCTCTTTATCACTGCCCCGGGTTATCGGGACCTGAGGCCTCCCCACGGCGTTGCTCCCTCCATGGTCTTTCCTACCCATGGGTATCGGGGAACCACACCGTGATTGCCTTGCTTTAGTACTGTTTGATCTGGCGACGCCCTGTTTGGGCGACGCCATCACCTAGGCGACGCCTTGTCCTGGCGACGCTTCCTCTTGGCGATGCTGGCACTTGGCATCTCTCCACCTAGGCGACGCCTTGCGTTGACTCTGACTCTCCAGTCGTTGACTTTGACCTTGACTTAGTCAACGCCCGGATACGGGACGGTACAAGAGTGAAGGCGGAAGAAGAGCACAGGAAGGAGAGAACAGCAATTGCAGAGAAAGGGGGTTTGAAGACAACGAACAGTGCAAAGATGCAGAGGGAATGAATGTAACAGCGGGGTGAGCGCGGGGTTTGGGGATAACTTAAACGTTACATTTCGTAACCCAAGAGGCGCTAACTAAGAGCCGTGAGATCGTGCCACGTGTCAAAGGATCAATTGCCCAAGGGAAACGCAAGGGTCTCTAGAGGCTGGCCGTGCGATGGGCTACGTGGCGCGCGATCAAGGGTAGCCCCGAAAGGTGTTATTATCCCCGTTTCAGAGGATGTCCAATCAGTCATTAAGAGCGCTACTATGGTTCAGAGAGTGTCACGTCAATAATTCGAGAATTGTTGAGTCAGCAGGGAGCGACACGTCATCAGGGTGGCACGTGGACGGCGTGGGCGAGGCCTTAATCTTTACGCTGAAGACAAGTCTTCGGCTTAAGACTGGGGGGCTTGTGTACCGTCCCGTACCCGGGCGTTGACTAAGTCAAGGTCAAAGTCAACACCAGGGGTCAAAGTCAACACAAGGCGTTGCCTAGGTGAAGAGACGCCAAGTGCCATCGTCGTCAAGAAGGTGCGTCGCCAAGGCAAGGCGTCGCCTAGGTAAGGCGTCGCCAGGTCAAGCAGTACTAAAGCAAGGCAATCACAGTGTAGTTCCCCGATACCCATGGGTAGGAAAGACCATGGAGGGGGCGACGCCGTGGGAAGGCCCCAAACCCTGTATAACCAGGGAACAGTAATAAAGAGGAGAGAAAGGTGGCTTCAAGGCGATAGTAACAACACCAGTATAGGGCAGCCTGACTCGTGAAGTACCCCTGCCGCCCTAGAGACGCCTTTGGGACAGATACGACCTAAGAGGAAGGTCACGCCCAGGGTAGACGGGTGCAGGGTACGAGAGGAGGGCAGATATGCTCTCAAAGTAAGTGACTAGATGATTGGGGGCATGAGTTGGCACCCAAAAAGTCACCCCTAGTGCAGGAGGACTCACACGTAGAAACGTCCCCAGATGGGAAAAAACGCTCCCAGATGGGGTCACGGCGTCGTGAGGCCCTCCACGTGTATGACAGCCATGTCAGAATAGAAACACCCTTTAGTCAGGTGCCAGGTAATTAAAGTCATTCAATACAGTTTCCGTTTCGAGCGTTCAGGTACTATAATGGTTCCCAAGCGTTTCAACGTCTTAAATGCGCTACGTTTTCTAATTCGATGCGCTGATTGAGTGCGTTACATTTGTAATTAAAGGCGCTTTAAGGCGCTTTAAATGCTTGGGTAGTTTAAATAGCGCTGAGAATGTTGGAAACGAGGTTCGAACTTTTGGCAAATTTACCAGAACTCTCTAGTTGCTTGCTCCTGCTTCAAGGTTACGTACAAGGGACTGGGGAATATCTTTGCCTGAGGGAGAGAACACACACACAATACACAGTTCTTTTTACCACCTTCAGAGCGCCACACGCGGTGCTCAGAGATGGAGGTGAATAGTTTTGGTGTTTCTTGCTGGCTGACTTGAGCGTCGGAGTGCAAACGGCCGCTAGGGTGCCTCTTTGTCCTCTTTTTTGCAGGAATCCACAGGTAACCAGTGGGAAGGAGTCCCTAGCTGACGGTTGAGGTCGCGCACGAAGACGTCCCGGTCAACCGGACGGAACAGCTATCAACGACGGGATTCCCAGAGTGGACATTTGTTGAAGGCAAGGTTTCCTCAGCCAGAGCATGCATGGCGTTGCAGTAAGGAGGGTGTCGTTAAGCGACACGCGGTATCACAGAGATTGTGCACTTTGCTGCACCCGATACTCGCCTTGTCAGGTGGTGTTCTAGAGCATGTCGCGTGCTATTTTACTCCTTGAGTAGAGGACTTAGCTGCGCGACTAGTTACTACACAGAAATGACATTCAAGTTGCCCCAACCCAGATGACGACACGTGTAGGGTTGGATGCCATCAGTTACTCCAACCCAGGTGATGACACGTGTAGGGCTGGGAGCAATAAAGAAATGACGCTCGAGTTATCCTAACTCAGATGATGACACGTGTAGGGCTGGGTACAACCTGCGACCCCAGCCCAAATGGTGACACGTGCAGGGTTGGATGCGAGCCACGCGTTCCAAAAGCATAACGGCCTGGAGAGAGAAGAAACCTAGCTATAAAGGTAAACTTAACAGAATTTGCAGAGGTACGTTTTTCATTACGGCTCATTCTGCTAGGGTTGTGTGCTTTCAGTACGGTCCTACAGAGCATATTTTCTCTCAGTTTTTTGGGTGTTCTTGTCACTGACTTGAGCGTCGGAGCACCACCGGCCGCAGAGGCGCCACTTTGTGTTTTTCAGGTTCTCAGAGAGGCTATCTGTGGTGTGGACTTGGAGGGCACATGGTGTCAAGCTGGTGAGGAAGATCGTGATGAGGCAACGCTCTTGCGCTAAGTCAACCAGCAGGATCAAGTACGAAAGAGGACTAGAAGAATTTATACAATTTGCGCAATGTAACGCAAATAATAGTGGTCAAGATGAAGCAAAGATCTGGTGTTTGTCTGTTAACTTTTTGAATGGAAGGATACTAGATGTTAAGATGATCAGGGAGCACCTTCTATGTGATGGGTTTCTTCGATCTTATACAGCTTGGACATGGCATGGTGAATTATTAAATTTACCACGTGTTTCTGTAACTGAAGAATATGTGGGGTCCCCTATTGATGGATGTGGGAGCTGAGTCTTTTGCAGAAGCGAATGGATATGGAAGTGTATGTCAAGCGATGTTGAAAAGTTATCCGAGGTTTGGGTTATCACGTTATAAGTTGAAAAGAAAAAGATGATGATACTATTGAAAAGATAAAAAAACATGGACCCCCAATGAAGGTTATGTGGTATCTTCCTATCCTTCCAAGGATGAAGTGTTTGTTTGCAAACCCAAACGATGCTAAAAATCTTAGATGGCATGCAGATGAGAGAAAATGTGATGGCATGTACTGACGTCCAACTGATTCTATTCAATGGAAGAAATTTAATGATGAGTTTCCAGAGTTTGGTAAAGAATAAAGAAATATCCGACTTGGTTTAGCTACAGACAGAATGAATCCGTTTGGTGATATGAGTACAAATCACAGTTCATGGCTTGTTTTACTAGTTATTTACAACTTACCTCCTGGATTGTTCATGAAGCGAAAATACATGATGTTGTCTATGATGATATCCAGTCCGAAACAACTAGGGAATGACATAGATGTTTATCTAAGTTCCCTAATTAAAGATTTGAAATTAATGTTGGATCAGGGTGTTGAAGTATTTGACGGATGTGTTAATGAAACTTTCAAGCTGCATGTCGTGTTATTTTGCACCATCAATGACTTTCCGGCATATGGTAACATATCAGGTTATAGTGTTAAGGGTCATAAAGCATGTCTAATATGCGAAGAAGACACTGCTTCTCAATAATTGAAACATGGAAGGAAGTCAGTATATCTTCGACATTGGAGGTTTCTTAGAAGTCATTATGGTCCACCAACTCCATTAACTAGTGTTAAGGTTTACGAAAAGGTAAATAACATAGACCACACCTTTGGTAAGTAAAAAAAGTCATTTGTGACAAACATTTTGAAGAAAAATCAATCTTCTTTGATCTTCCATATTGGTCGAGGTTAGAAGTCAGACATTGTACAGATGTAATGCATGTTGAGAAGAATGTGTGTGATAGCGTAATTGGTACACTTCTTAACATTAACGGGAAGTCGAAGGATGGTCTAAATGCTCTTTTAGATTTGATTAAGATGAATATACGAGGCGAGTTGGCATCGATAGAAATGGGTAAGCATACATATTTGCCCCCAGCTGTTACACCATGTCGAAAGATGAAAAAGTAAGTTTTTGTCAATGTCTAAAGGGTGTGAAAGTGCCACTAGGACATTCCTCAAATGTGAAGAGCCTATTGTCAATGCAAGATTTGAAGTTAATTGGGTTGAAGTCTTATGATTGCCATATCTTGATGCAATAGTTGCTGCTGGTAGCTATTGGTGGGATCATACCAAAAAATGTTAGACATACCATAACCCATTTGTGTTCATTCTTCTCTTATATCTGTTGTAAAGTCATTGATCCATTAAAACTAGATGAACTTGAATATGAAATTGTTGTTATCTTATGTGAATTGGAGACTTTTTTCCTCCATCTTCTTTTGACATCAGGGTTCATCTAGTTGTGTATCTGGTAAGGGAGGTTAGATTGTGTGGACCAGTGTACTTAAAATGGATGTATCCTGTTGAGAAGTAAATGAAAATTTTGAAATGTTATGTGAAAAAATCATTATCGTCCACAAGCTTCAATGATTTAAAGGTACATAGCTGAAGAAAGTATTGAATTTTGTTCAGAGTACATAATAAAAGCAAATCCAATAGGTATTCCAGCTAATTCCTGGCACTATAAGCATTCTACAAGTAAATGTTTACGTGGTGTGAATATTGTAAGCAAATCTCGATTAGAAGTCTTGCAAGCACATTTGTATATATTGAATAACATAGATGAAGTTATACCTTACACAGAAGCTCATAAAGCCATTGTGAAAACAAATAACCCAAGATAAGCAGAGAAATGGGTCTTGATGGAACATAATAAAACTTTCATGCCTTGGTTTAAAGACAAGGTGTTAAAGGATTCAAAGGCATTGGAGACCTTGATCTGGTTGGCTGTTGGATTAAAGTTTGATGTCATTTCTTTTACAACATACGAAGTGAACAAATGTATAATTTACACGAAGTCTATGGATGAAAACAATACAATTCAAAATTCTGGTATTACTCTTGAAGCCGAGGCAATGCATTTTTCCACTTCGAAAGATACAAATCCTGTACTTGGATCAATGGCATACTATGGTTTATAGAAGAGATATGGGAGGTTGACTATACTAAGTTTTTCGTTACAGTTTTCAAGTATAAATGGGTTGACAATAAAAGTGGGTAAAAATTGATGAATTGGGATTCACACTAGTGGACTTTTGAAAGACAGGGTATCGAGATAAGCCATTTATAATGATTCAACAAGCATCTCAATTTTTCTACGTCCAAGATCCTACGTCAGAACATTGGTATATCGTTTTACACGGAAAAAAACAAGGGGAGGCCATAGATGATATTCATAATGGTGACCCTGGTTCATTCACACCAATGATGATTAATAAAGATGACGATGTAGTTGATGATGTACATGCAACCCGTAAGGACCACAGTGAAGGAATTTACATATGAACATTCAACCTACTATGATAATAAATTTATAAATATTTTTGATAATACGCTTTTAGATTTTTTTGTATTTATTTTATATGATTTTCTTTCAATGCAAATTAACTAATGTTTGTTACCTAATTTTTTTAACAAAAATATGGTTGACGATCAAACTCCAATCAAACCTCGATCCGGATGAGGCAGCAAAGGACCTATTAGATTGAAGCGTCTCTCATTGAAACGTGCTGCTGCTGAGAAGATACGTGTTGACATTGACGTCAACACTGGAGTGGCTTTTGGTTCTAATGCAGATTCGTTTAAGAGGTATCTTGGATTGTTTCTCGTGAAAGGCTCTCCATTTTGATTGATTTATGGGATGACGTGTTAGAGGTCGATCGGAACATGCTCTGGGAGGATGTTTGGGTAAGCTTTACATTATTATTGTTATCATATAATGCTTTTTAATATTCATTGATTAATTTTAATTTGGTGAAGTTATTTTGCAAATAAATTTTGAAATTCCTAATGTGGAACCGCTTCAATCAAAGATTATATCTAATATCGGACTTAAACTTCATCAGTTTAAGTCAATATTGACGACGAATTATATGTTTGGCAAGCTTAAAGGCGAAAATCCTTGTTTAAAGTACAAACATATTGATGAAGAGACATGACGTCTTTTTGTTCAAAGTCGTGAAAATGAAGCTTAGAAGGTAAGTGAAGTCACTTAACTATTTTTATTTATATAACATTAATAAGCTAATATTATTTTATTCACTTTCTTTATTTAATTTATGACAGGATCGTCGAAAGAAAGCTCAAGACAACTTTAAAGAATCTTACCTCGCACGTACTGTCTCGTTCGGGATATCGAAAGTTTGACCAATCAATGATGGTGGAAAAGGAGTAATTTAGACAGGGGACTAGGTCTGAGAATGTGGATACAGGGGTCACTTCTCCTCCATCACCACCTTTGCGCCATGTAAAATGGAAGATGACCCGAATTAAAAAGTCGGGTGCACCAAGTTCTGAGCAATCAGGGGTTATCATCGAAAAAATTGTAAGTTATTTTTAGTCTCTTTTTCATTTATTTTATATTAAAAGTTGATATAATTTTGGTCTCTTGCGGGATTCCTTGAGCTCCCAAAGTAATTTTGTTCCTGAAGGTCGTCACAATATCCTGGTTGAAGCAATTGGACGACCTGAGTACTGAGGTCGTGTTCATGTAGCATGGTTTTTCCTTGGATGACGCAAAATCTTGAGGTGACGACTCTATCCTTTCTTTCTTTTCTCACTTTTTCTGTGTACACTATTTATCTATAACTGAATTTGGTGTTTTCAGGTTTACTTGCAACATACTAATTCCTCAGCTCAGATGACAATTGTTATTCCTGGAACTCAAATTCCAAAGTGGTTCGATAAACAAAATGCAAGTACATCAATAAGTATGGACCCGTCTGCTGTTATACATGACCCAAATTGGATAGGTGTTGCCATTTGTATACTATTTGTCACACATAAAGATCCTATGAATTTGGGTGAAAGATGTCAAGATTCTATTGTATACGGTGTCAATAATGTCAATAATGTCCACCTTCAGCAAAAAAATTATTCATTAGTCTCAATATATATCAAGAATGATATGGTAACAGTTGAATTAGATCACTTGTTGACAGTGTTTTACTCTCGAGAAAAATTCATTCATCTTCTAAGTAGAGATCCAAATACCATGCATGATCTTCATGGAGTTGAATTCGAAACTATTGCTGGATGTCCAGAAGGTTTACGTGTTGTGGTAAAGAATTGCGGATATGATTGGGTATTTAAGGAGGATCTTCAACAATTAAACTCAAACATGTTTTTCAGAGGAAATTCATCATCTCCAAAGAGGAGACTCCTAATAAGTGATTAACCTAAGAGAGCCTTCAGCTTGCATATTTCTTCTCAACCACCACTCTATCAAAGAAATGTTAATTCTTTCCAGGTAAAATTTAATACAGAAACATTACGAATGTCATAATTATTAATAAATTACTCTATTGTTTTATTAATGACAAATGATGGTTTCTATTTGATATATTAAAGTTCAAATTTAAAGCAGTGATCCAATTTTTTGGATGAAATAACTGAGGCAGCTAACTCCTTACATCAGTTTACTAAGTGTCTAGTTTTATAAATTCAAAGGTGTTAAAATTGAAATGTTAACAAAAGCTATAACTGAAAAAAGAAAATATAAGAAATTATGTACATTACCTTGATAGTCTCTTTTAGATTTATATTAGTTATTCACAAATTTAATAGAATTATGTGTTTACAAATTTAAAATAGTTTTCATTTAGAATGACTTAAGTGTGTACAAATTTAAAATAATTTTAATTTAGATACCTTAACAAGTAGTTGAAAACCAATTACAAACACATTTTAATTTTGACAAATCTTTGTCTAGGAATCAACCAGATAAGAACATATATTTCTTTATATTCCTTTGAAAAACCTTGTGAAAGATTGCTTGAAATAAAACAATCAAATCAAAAGATTAAGAAATTTCATAAGGTTGAAAAACATAAGAATACTTCTTGGGTCTATCTTGCTTATACTTTTCTTTGTCTCACTTTTCTTGTTTCATTCTCAATCCAACCTCTTTGTCATGCAAGCAAGGGTTCCTAGAGTATCTTAAGAGGGCTTGGAGGACACCTACTTAAGCTACTAAAGCTCATCATGGTTAAGCTTGCTTAACTAGAGTTAAGGTAGCTTAAGGAGCAAGTTATCTTCACATTTTCTCTTATAAATAGTGAATTCCTAGAAAGTTGGCGAAATCTCTTTCTACTTCTAAGCACCAAAAACACTCATTCTTTTATCAAATCACTCCATATTTGGTGCATAACTTCTTCATTTCGCTGCCACTCCAATCAACTTCCACATTCCATCACCTTGGATTGCATCAAAGCTTGAATAAATTTCTCCACGGCATCCTCCAATGTACTTGTTCTTTCCTGAATTGCAGGATAGATTGGTTGTTGTTGAATAAGTAGAATGGATGTAAAGGCTCCTAAAAAAACTAAGAAATCTCAAGCAAAAGAGGTAAGAGAAAAATATTTGACACAAAATAATTCAAAATCAGAATTTAAAGTGCTTAATGAATCAAAACACGGAATTGTAAATGACAAGAATTTAAAGGAAGAATTGAAATTTCTTGAAGATAAAACCAATAATTGAAATGTGTTGAAAATTAAAGGCAAGAATCAACTCAAAAGTAATTAAGTACAAGATAACCATGCTATGAATACCACATGATGTGAGTTGATTTTAGGATTTCATATTTTATGGGGTACTCTTTTATTTATGAGTTTTGAGATTAGAAATTATGGTGAGCAACCCAAAAAAGATTCACACTGGACACGAGGTTCACTTAGATGATGATTATGATGAAGTTGTGGAAATAAAGGACATGAAAAGAAACATAAGATGGTGAAGAAAACCAAACATAAATGAATAAAACTATGGAAGAATGGCGTAAAGAAATGGAAAGAAAAAAAAAAGGTCAAAAGATTAAGATATGCTTATGGAATAAGGAATCACACCACTTGAAGAGGGAGGAGACTCCTAGATGAGTGGTGAAAAGCCGCCACTTGAAGTGCACAAACACCCAAGATAAGACCCAATTTCTAGGAGACAAAGCTCACTAAACATTCATCTAAAGTTTCCTTTCTATTTCAAAATTCAATGTGTGAATACACGGGGGAAGACACCCTTTATATAGGGAATACGTGACTTAGAGAGCAAGATCAGGTTAGGGTAGAAAAGGTATGAATGTAGGGTGGCCCTAGGGTTTGACCATGGTCAATACCGCCCTACTAAACCTAGTTTCTAGAAGCTAGGGTTGCCCATCCTAAACCTAGGTTGAAGAGAAAATGGGCTTAGCACAAGCCCTGGTTGCTATGTACACTCCTATTTATGCTATATGAAACCTAATCTACTGAAATTAAAAACAAAGAAACTAGTTGGTGCTCAGCTCCTATCACATGGGCTCTGCTCTTGGTGATCCTCTAAGGAATGATAGGTTATGAGGCACTGGCTAGTACATGGTTCTGACCTAACCGTGGATCTTTTATCATGCTCTGGGTCATCCTTCTAGAAGGTTGGGCTAGTTCAGGGAATGCTCTATCTCTCAAGTCTTCTTCAGGTCCTCTCTTTGTAAGTCTTAGACTTGGATAGAATTAAATGTTTTTCTGAATTTCAACACACTCTTTCCATTATCTCTTTACTAGATGTACTCAAGCCTGGTGAAACTCAAGGAAGTTGGCATAGCCTCTTTCTTAGCCCTTGCACTTACTATAGGGCTTTGTATGAGGCACAACTTACCCAGTCTATGATCATGGAACATAACTTGTTATTGATAAGGCAACTAGTGTGAAAAATAATTTCTCTTTAAGTTTCAGCAAAAGGATTTTGAATTTGTCCCAACATTCACCTTACCACTAACAAATTACCTTCACATGATATTTCACATTCATCCTCACTTGGGGTTTTTGAAGAGGAAGTGGAGTTAGATCTTGAAGATTGTGAGCTATGTTCACTTACTACAACCCCCCGATCATCATGGTTCTTTTTGTTAGAATTAGTGGCCTAAACAATAGGGGGTTAAATTGTTTTTGAAAGATTTTCGCAAAGATGGAAGGTAGAGTGAAAGGCTCTAAAGAATCAATCAATTGAAAATTTTGTTCAACCAATGAATTTTTTTAAGTTTAATTCCAGAAAATCAACCAGTTGTTTATACCACCAGATTTGAAAAACAATGTTAAAACAATTTAATGAGTGTAGGGATAGAGAGATTCACACAAGATGTTTATACTATTCACTCTTAACCAAGAGCTACATCTAGTCATTAGCTAACCACTGAGAATTCACTATGTAATCAAATCTAGATTACAAAACACTCACCAAAAGTGATGATCTTGAACTCCTTAAGAACACACACCACTTTTGACAACCAACACAGTTTCTAGAACCACCTTCTGAAACTACACCACACAAGAACACATAGAAATACAATGTTCAAGGAAGAATGGAATAGAGCTTAAAGTTCAGAAGTACAAAACCCATTCCTATTCCACACACTTGAGATGATGCAAAAGCTTTTCAAATCATGAAAACTGTTTTTTATTAACTATTTTTCTTAGTTAATGCTTAAGAGCGTTAAACAACCTTTAGATGACCTCAATAAAGTGGTCAAAGTGATGATCTTGAACTCCTTAAGAACACACACCACTTTTGACAACCAACACAGTTTCTAGAACCACCTTCTGAAACTACACCACACAAGAACACATAGAAATACAATGTTCAAGGAAGAATGGAATAGAGCTTAAAGTTCAGAAGTACAAAACCCATTCCTATTCCACACACTTGAGATGATGCAAAAGCTTTTCAAATCATGAAAACTGTTTTTTATTAACTATTTTTCTTAGTTAATGCTTAAGAGCGTTAAACAACCTTTAGATGACCTCAATAAAGTGGTAAAAGCAGTTAAATAAAAAACTATAAGTTGTTGGAATCATTTAAAACAAATTAAAACCACTAAAAATAATTTTGTTAAGGTTTTCAGAAAAACAATCGATTAATTTATCGAAACAATCAATTGATTTTGTTTGAAAACAAATCCAAAACAAAGCTAAGCTTTTCCAAGCCATTTTAAAAACTACTAACCGTCAAAGAACCAGTTGATTCGACATTTCAACGGGTTGAAATTTTACATCCTTTTAGAAAACCTATATTTTCAAAAGGTAAAGATTAAATTAAGTTTGGATCATCTTAAGGAGTGAATTAAGAAGTTTCAAATAACTAAACAACACACACACACATCAGCAAGGTCTTCAAGCTTTCCACATAGATTTGGAGGCATCAAAGCATCTTCTTCAACACTTTTAGTAGGACAGTTTGCAGCAATGTACCCAAAACCTAAACATTTAAAACATTTTGTACTTGAAATTTTGGTAGAAGATTTAGGAGTGAAAGTAGATGGGGTGTTCTTAGAGATCCTATGTTGTGGGGTGGGTTCTCTTGAAATATTGGAAGAAGTAGTTTTGTTTGGAAATGTATTTTTATCCTTCCAAGAAGATTTCAAAAATCCATCATTATGAGTAGTTTTGAAAGAGTTTTTCTTTAAAAGTTGTGATTCAATCTTATGGATAGGTGAACCAATTTTTCAAAGTTGTATACTCATATAATTCTACAACATCTTGAATTTCTCTCCTTAACCCACTCACAAATCTATCTATCTTTGACTCATCACTTTCATGCATATTTTCTTTAGTCAAAGTAGTCCTTAAAATATTCATCTACACTCCTATTTCCTTGTTGAAGTCGTTGGAGCTTCAACAAGAGTTCCTTCCTATAATGAGGAGGAACGAAACGTTCACGCATACATTGCTTTAAATCACTCCAAGAGACCATGTTTAGCCTCTTGTTTAGTCCAGTGTCCATTACAGTTTTATGCCACAGTTGCATGGCATAGTCCTCAAATTCTAGGTAAGCTAACTTTATACGTTCACTATCATTTACATCTTACACATTAAATTTGTTTTCTATTTTAGCTTCCCACCCTAATAAGTACACATTCAAATCACTATTTCCATCAAAAGAAGGAAATTTAACATTATGCATTTGGATCTTGTGATTTTGATGATGGCGCATTTCTCCATAATGTTACATTCTCACATCTTCATCTTCTTCCTCTTGGCTCCCATTGTGCATGTGATATCTTGCTCTTCTAGGATCCCATCTTCTTCCATGATTTTGTCTATCTTAGGAGTCTTCTAGCGATTGTAATCTCTCCCTCATGTACCTTATGCTTTCTTCTTTTTTAGCCAAATCTCTCTTAATTTCTTCAAGTTCCTTCATTAGATTGGCTTTGTGAGGAGATGGTGGTTTTGAAGAATCCTGGGATGAGATATAAGACATGTTTGCACAAAATGAATCAACCCAAATTATCACACAAATATGTAAAAAAATTAAAACATTGTCTCTCAAGTGTATCACTTGGCTATTTTAATAAAATAGAAGAAAGGGTAAGGAAAATCACTCTTCAGTCAAAAATTATATTCAATCAAAAGATGTCTAAATTCCAAAGAGTCCTAAACTTGCAAAAAAAATCTTCAAATGAAAAAGGCAAAAAATCTTATCATATCACTTAATTGAAAGCCAAAAAAACTCCTCTACACAAAACTAAGATTTTTTTTTAAGACAAACAAGAAAAGGAATTATTCAAGAAAGCTAAACCAAAATAGGAATTGAATGTAGACAAACTTGAAGACAAACAACAAAGCACTTTTAAAGACTCTAAGAAAACTTGCTTAAAATTTAACTATGAAAGTTTTTTTTTAGAGATAATCAAAGTGAGAAGAATAAAACTCCACAAAATATGAACACAATTCGCCACAAATATAGAATCCTTTTAGAATTTTGATTTTGAAATGTGAATGCATATAATTTTCTTTGTTTGTACTAATTCAAAATTTTCATATTCTTTTCATGCATATTTTTTATTCACTTTTCAAATTCTAAAGTTAAATTGGGTTTTGAATTCAATTTATGTGAACACTTGCATTCTATGTTTGGAATTAAATTAACCACCACTAAGACAACTTATAATTTGTTTCTAATTCTTCACAATTAAACTAAAATAATCCAAAAGAAAACAATCCTAGAACACTAAGAACATAAGACTCAAGCAAAGATGGCTATGGAAATTTAAATGAAAAAGGAATTCCAAACCAAATTTAAATTTCCAGTGAATATAAAAACGAAATTGAAAATGACAAGGAATGTATAACAGAATTAAAATGACAAGGAATGTAAAAAGAGAATTGAAATGACAAGGAATGTAAAAACGGAATTGAAAGGACAAGGAATTTTGAAAAGCGAAAATGAAAGTGCTCAAAATAAAAACAAGCAGATATGAGAGTAAGAATCAACTAAAAATTAAGCTCAGAATAAACTAAGCTCTGAATACCACATGATATGAGTTCATTTGAGAATTTCACATATTTTTTGAGGTTTCACTTGGATTAAGAATTGGATTAACATTTATGGTGATCACTTAGTGAGGATTACCACTAGACACGAACTTAACCAAGTGATTAAGTAAGTGTGAAGGTTCTCTTCAAAGACCAAAGGAAAAAGACTCACACAAAGGAAAATATGCAAGTGGAAAATAAGAACTCAAAATAGAAAAGAATTGGCAAATATGAAAGACATGGATTTAGAGAAGAAGAAATGAAAATTTAGATAGTTGTATTCGTTCATGGGTGTGGAGGAATGGAGGAGGTCACACCACTTGGAGGAGAAGAATTACATGGTCGGTGATGAAGAGAGTCACCACATGAAGCATCTTGCCAAGGTAAAACTAAGAGAAATTTAGACACTCAGAAAATCACATGTGTTGTTTCTTTACTAAAAATATGTTGTGATTTACGAGAGAGGATGACCACCTATTTATAGTGATAAGTGTCATGTGCCACTAATTGTAGATCTAGAAGGGGTCATGCTTCTCATATTTAAGCATGTGCTTAATGTGGGAAGTGTAACTAGGGGTTACACATGGGAGACAAGCCCCATTTGTAGATGTTAGGGTTTCTCTTTAGGCTATGAACAAGCCACATTTTTATGCTTTTTAAAACCTCTTATTAAAAGGATTAAAAGAAATAATAGTTGGTATCCTTACCCATGCTTCGGTGTGTTATGCTCTTGATGACCTTCTAAGGGATGTTGGGGCCTTATGTCCTAGTCTGAGATGTTTGACCAAGCCTTGAATAGTCTTTTTTGCTCTTGGTCATATTCTTGTAAATTTGGGTTAGTTTAGATGGCTATGTTCTTTTCATGGTTACATGACAAGTAGTCTTCTGACCATGAAACATTTCTCTTAAGAAAAAGAAACTAGAGGGGCTAGAAGTAAGTATTAGAATGCATAATCCAATTCTTAATCCAAATGTGGAAACAATGTGGAAAGATTAGAAGAAGCTCTAGAGTTTTTATCTAAAGGTGGAGACACAAGAGGGTCATTAAAATTAATTTTATCTAGAGTTTTTGAAATGTACTTACTTGTGTTATGCAGTATCCTATGATCACCCATTGTTGACTACATCCAGATTTCAGCATCTTGATCATCAGATTGAAGGTGTCCAAGAGCAACTAGTTGAGCTCTATTATCGGGAGAAGTAAAACGTATTATTTCATTATGTTATTTTAAGCTTGTAATCAGTTTATTCTGCCTATACTGGTTCAATTTCCTAAACTGGTTTTAAATCTGGTTTGTAATTTCTGGATTGTTATTTGGTGCTAGTTTTACACCTTTAACATTTTCTATCCCTTTAAGCATGTTTATCACTGTTATAACTGCCATAATACTATGTTTTTGTTCACTATTTCTGTTTGAAGAACACAAAGGGGAAGAAAAGGTAGAAGTTGGAGTTGTCTCTATTCTGTATTGTTATGAAGACGGGTTTCAAGGCATGTTGGGTTATTTGTCTCCATCAAATAGGGGAAGATTGTTGATATCTTAATCTACTTAACTAAATGTTTTTGATGAAGTCATAAGCCTTGAAGAGAAGACTTATTGCCTCATAAACGAGTCTAGGTAGCTTAGTCTAGTGTTTGGTGTCTTGATTCATCTTCTATCTAAAGTATATTATGAAGGGTCCATGATGGAAAAATGCTTTCATCAGTTGAGATTTCTTTGGTGGATTGGCGGAAGCTTCATGGATTGCAACGGACAAGGAGCTCACGTAGAGCTTGCGGATTCCTTGAAGGTGATGGTAAGGTATGGAGAGTGATAGGTGAGGCCTAATCACTTTGTCTAGTTGGAAATTAAAGATCAAACGTCTATCCTAGGGAGGGTAGGAGACAAGAGTGTAATTGGCACAAATTTGGCAGCAATTCACTAATTGATTAATCTTCCAAATACATGAGCCAAGCCCTCTTATTTATAGTATTTAGAGGGCTGAAAATTCAAATGAAAGTGGATGGAAATTCAAATGAATTTCCATCCAGAGGTGGCGCCTAATTAATCTGGCCTTGGTTAATTTAGAGGTTTTAGAAACCCTAAATTAACCTAGGTTGGTGTTTTAGGTGCCAAAATTAATTCTAAGAAAAATCACAAATAAAGTTCCTATGATAAATTTTGACAAGCAATTAAATTCTACTCTATATTAGAGTTATGGTATCTTTGAACATGTATTGGGAAGTTTCTCTGCCGTCAGTAGCCATATCCCAGTCTTCTTGGATCTTCTTGGCCATAACTCTAGTGGTAGGCCCGAATCTTCTCTTTGTTGGGCTTGCATTTGAACTTGTCCTTGGGCCTCTTCCATCTTCCCCTCCCTCTTGAAGTGGATTTGTCCTCAAATCCAATGCTTATGTCTCTTTATCTTTACTACCTACAAAAGGGGTTAAATCCATAATATTGAAAATAGTAAGTACTTCATATTTTTCAAACAGGTTTATTTGATATGCATTAATGTTGAATCTTTTGAAGACATGGAAAGGACGATATTCTTGGGGACTAAGTTTGGTTTTACTCTTAGTAGGGAATCTATCCTTTCTAAGGTAAAACCAAGCTCAATCTCCTTCCTCAAAATTTATCTCTTTCTTTCTCTTGTTGCTATGTTTTAAATATTTCTCTATTTGTTGATGTATTTTTTCTTTAATCCTCGCATGCATTTTCTTATCAAATTGAACTTTTGTTACTCCTTTCTTAGGCACAAATTCTTTTGGATTAGGAAGTCGCAACAAATTTGAAGGAGTAAGAGGATTAAGCCCATATACAGCTTCAAATGGAGAAATATTAGTAGTTTTATGAACTACCTTATTGTATGCAAATTCAATATGGGGAAGGTACTTATGCCTAGATTTGTGGTTGTCTCTCATGATTATCCTAGGCATAGTAGAAAGAGATATATTTTCAACTCCATTTTGACCATTAGTTTGAGGATGACAAGGAATTGAAATTTTCAACTTAATTCCAAGTGTTTCCAAAAGAGTCTTCAAAAAAAGGCCTATAATTTTTGGATCTCTAATCAAAACTATGATTTTAGGTAAACCTTGAAGTCTTACCAATTCTCTAAAGAAAAGTCTAGAGATATTGTTTGCATCATCCACTTTATGGCATGAAATAAAATGTGCTATTTTGCTAAACCTGTCCATAACCATAAAAATGGAATAAAAATCTTTTGTTGTCCTAGGAAGTTTTAATATAAAATCCATGCTTATATCTTCCCATGGAGTACTTGCAAAAGGTAAAGGAGTATAAAGTGCATGAGACATTGCCTTACATTTAGTTTTTAAACAAGAAATGTATCTATGGTAATGTCTTTGAACATCTTTTCTCATGGGTGGCCAAAAGAATTTTCCTTTTAAAAGCTCTAGAGTTTTATCAACTCCAAGATGACCCATGAGTTCTCCTTCATGAGACTCTTTATAAAAAAATTTATGTGTTCCTTTACAAAACAGGAGGCTTGAAGGTTGTTCAAAAAGAAGTATCTTTTCATTTGTACTTGATTCTGAATCACTTGTGAAGGTGATAAAGGATAGAGTACAAACTTATTTTCCCTATGAGTGAAAGTGATCTCATGGGTAAGACCATTGTGCATAGTTTTCTTATCAATTTGCCATGGTCTACCCAACAAAATATGACAAACTTCCAAGGGAACTACATCACATAAAACTTTGTCTTTATAGTTCCCCACAAAAAAATTGACTTTCACTTGCTTGTCAACAATTAATTCCCCAACTTCATTTTTCCATTGAAGTTTGTAAGGTTTAGGATGAGGTATTAATTGTAGATTTATTTTATCAACCACCCTAGTGCTACAGCAATTGCAGCAAGAGCCACTATCCATAATGAGAGAAGAAACATTTTCTAAAACTTTACATCTTGCATGGAAAATGTTCTCTCTTTGTGTCTCTTGGTTCACACTAGTTTGGTTGTTGAGGGTTCTTCGAATCATTTTCACTTCCCCTCATATGGATATATTCCTTTACTATTTTATTTTGCTTCCCTTCTAACTCTCCTAGGTTGAGGTTGATAATATTCATTCATTTTAAGGATTTCCTATCCATATGAATCACTCAACCTAGAGCTAAATGCATGAGAACTTCTTTTTGATTTGTTGTATTCATCCTTTTTTTCTTTAACCATTTTCAACTTTTTTTGTAACAAAACAAATTGAGTTTCCTTTTTCTTTGAGTTGGGCCTCATGTTGCATTTGTCTATATGAAAGTGATTGAGAGGCTAGTTCTTTCAAAAGAGATTTAATAGACTCTCTATCATTTTCACTAAAGTTATGTGATATAAGCAATTTACCCCAGTACCGTCCTTGTAGTCGGAAGTGAAGACGTGGCAGCGAGCTATTATGTAGGCATGTTGAGCAGGGCCCATGGCTGGCAGAAGGGAAGGAAGTCGGGGGGCTCGTGTGGTCGCCAGTTATTAAGTTGGCGTGCCCCAGTCTCTAGCATACCTAAACCGGCGGTCACCGGGTTTGAGATGAAGTCGCCAGATGCGAACCCGCGACCACGTGGTGGTTAGAGATCGCCGAAACAAGGACATCGCCGAAGATGAAGTCAGATAGTCATTTCCTAGCTAGCCAGAGGATGAGGTCGGGAGACAGCTTACCTGAACATACACGGTGAAGCAAGTAAAGTAGATCATGAAGGCGGCCGGTGAGACCACAGGGAAGGTGTGTACGAAGGCACCGGAACTCGCCACTCAGAAGAGATCACGCTCCAAGGCAGCTATGTACTGAGTTGTGTCAAGCATAAGTAACTTAGCCAAAAGCCTGAAGAGTAAGAAGTGGCGCCCAAGTCAAGGATGCTCCAAATGGTGACACGTGTACAGTTGGATGCGAGCCACGTGTCCAGATGTGTAACTGTCTGGAGAGAGAAAGTGCGCAGGTATATAAGAGATTCTAACGAACTTCTGAGGTACGCACGTTTAGATTACTTCTTTATGCTTGCGAGTCTTGAGTACGCTGAGAGAGAGAATTTTGCACGGTTCTTTAGAGTTCTTGAGTTTTCTCTTAGTATTTGGTGGTTCAGTCGCTGACTTGGGCGTCGGAGCGTGATCCGCCGCAGCGGCGTCGTTCTGTCTTTTGCAGGTTCTTGAGGTGAATCACGGTGAAGGACGGAGGCTAACACGGCGTAGAAGTCGATCCAGGTTTGACGAGGCAAGGTTCTTGCGTCCCGGTCAACAGGCAGGATCATCAGGCCCCATCCACAGCGTGAGTTCTTGGAAGTTTCTGCAGTTTTGTGTGGTTGTGTGCTGGTGCAACCATTTTCCGCTGTTCATCTAAGCTTTGTTCGGTAGTTTTGTGTTTTCCACCGTTCGTTTGAGTTCTAATTCGGTGAGGTGAGGTTTTTCGCTGCTTACGCAAGTTTTAATCGGTGAAGATCTAAGTTTCGCCGTTCGTTCGGATTTTCGTGGAAGAAGCGGTGATTTGTGGTGGAGTTGTGAGTTTCTGTGAAGGTTCGCTGTTGAGGTTGTGTTCTTGGAGTTCTTTGGAGTTTGCGAAGCTCTGACCGATTGATCGCTGAATCGATCGTTGCTGAAGGAGGTGTTGTTCGTCGCTCATTGTGATCTGTTAAGTTTTCACGAGAAAGATGAGAAGCAACCGCTCAAGTCCAGTTGCGCCAGTTGCTGCTGAAGGCGCCATGACTATGGCACAGATGTTGGAGATCATGCGTGCGTTGCAGGCGAACGTGGAAGCCTTGCGCATAGAGCAGGCAAAGATGCATGAGGACCTGGTCGCCTCTCAGGCCAGGAACGAAGAGCTTAGCAGAGTGACTGAGGAATTGCGCCAAGCTCTTCAGGAGCAGCGAGGGCGCCCAGTCGCTGAAGAGGTCGCGCCGTCGACGCCGCCTCGCGTTTTTCCCATGCCTTTCGCTCAGGCGATTACGGACACGCCTATCCCTGCGAGTGTGGTACCCGTGAAGGCTGTTTTTACTGGCGTGGAGGATCCTGAGGCACATCTCACCACGTTCCACACGCAGATGATGCTGTCAGGAGGATCGGATGCTGTGTATTGCAAGATGTTCGTGAGCACACTCCAGGGAACAACACTGGAATGGTTTGTGAGCCTGCCTACAGGTCACATAACCAATTTCCAGCAGTTTTCGAAGCTTTTCGTCGAGCAGTACATAGTGAACAAGGCGCCCCCTAGGGTGTCTTATGATCTGTTCGACATAAGGCAGTACCAGGGAGAGTCCCTCAGGGACTACTTGAATCGTTTTGGGGCGCAGATGGTCCGCTCGCCGGCCAAGGACGAAGAGATGTTGGTCTACGCCTTCAAGAAGGGCGTGCTGCCGAGACCTTTCTGCGAGGCGCTGATCAGGGCTCACCCCGCCACGTTTGCTGAGGTTAGGCGACTTGCGGTGGCCCACATCGCCGATGAAAGTGAGGTCGCCGAGAAGAGGGGAAGCGTGGCCCCCGCTAGGCCACGTGCACAGACCAGGATCCAGCCACAGAGGGTGCTGGAGACAGCGGCAGCCAAGAGGGATCAAAGGACTCGCCATCCTTATGATCCAAGGAAAAACAAGGGCAGGGGGTCCAGGGCGCCCTCAATTGGCACGGCGGGAATACAATCGCCCGCCAAAGCATAAGTTTGTCATGGGGTTGGCGGACCTGATCGCCATTCCCAATATAGCAGCCAGGCTTAAGGCACCCGAGAAGGTCGGCGACAAGGTGTTGGGACCAAAGCCAGACGCCTGGTGCGAATTCCACCAGGGCTTTGGCCACACTGTGGACTCATGTTTGGCTTTAGGATACCAGCTCGACGACCTGGTCAAGAGCGGGTTCCTAAATGATTACTTGCTGGATAGAAGGACGGGGGGCGCGTCGAGCTCCCAGCCAGCAGGTGGTGAGGCTCAGCAACACGAGATGCCTACTCATGGAGAGATCCACACCATTGCAGGAGGTTTCTCGGGTGGTGGGTGCACCGCGTCACAGAGGAAGAAGTATGCGAGGTCTGTGATGACGGTGGACATGTTCGAGGACCACTCACCAGACGTAGACATCACGTTCACAAGGGAGGATCTCAGGGACGTTGTGCCTCATGACAACGATCCCATAGTCATCTCGCTTGTTACAGCGGGAAGGAAGGTCCACAGGGTTCTGGTGGACCAAGGAAGCTCGGCAGATGTGATGTTCTGGCCGACTTGCACACAGTTGCAGTTGCCCCTTGACCAGCTGAGGCCCTATGGAGGGTGTTTGTATGGTTTCGCTGGCGATCAGGTGGAGGTCAGGGGGTATATAGAGTTAAGAACTACCTTCACGGAGGAGGCGGGCTCGAGAACGGACAAAATCAAGTACCTCGTCGTGAACGCTCCCTCAGCATATAACATTCTGTTGGGAAGGCCAACACTCAACAGAATAGGAGATGTGCCTTCGACCAGGCACATGAAGGTGAAGTTGCCATCGATGGAAGGGGTCGTGATCACCATCAAATCTGACCAGAAGGAAGCGAAGAAGTGCTATGAGAGGTCAGTAAGTTACATCACAACGACGCCGCCTCCCGGTGTGAAGCCCAAGCCAACAGAATGGCGAGTTGTTGGTACGGCGATGGAGGTGGCCGCCGGGGGCGACGTCGCCATGATGGACGTCGATGCTGAGGGGGAGAACGCTGAGCGGGAAGAAGAGGCGAGGAACCGCCCAGAGGAAGCGAGGGAGCTGGGAATCGCCAGGGCGGTGATCGTCAGGGAAGCTAGACCCAAACCCGTCGAGGAGTGGCTCGAAAGGGAGATCGGGGGAAAGGTCTTCAAGATGGGAAGATCCTTGGAGACTGAGCTCCAAGACCAGATTGCCAAGGTGATAGAGCGGCATCTGGATGCTTTCGCATGGTCTGCTTCAAACATGCCGGGAATTGACCCCGACTTCTTGTGCCACCATCTAGCAATGGACGATCAGGTCAGGCCGGTGCGACAAAGATGACGGAAGTTCAACGAGGAGAGAAGGCAGGCGATCAGGGACGAAACCCAGAAGCTCCTCGTTGTAGGCCATATCAGGGAAGTCCAGTACCCTGAGTGGCTAGCCAATGTCGTGCTGGTGAAGAAAAGCAATGGGAAGTGGCGCATGTGCGTCGATTTCATTGACCTGAACAAGGCTTGCCCAAAGGATTCATATCCTCTGCCAAGCATAGACGCCCTGGTGGACAGTGCTGCAGGGTGTAAGTTGCTGAGTTTCCTGGACGCCTTCTCGGGGTACAACCAGATAAAGATGCATCCCATGGATGAAAAGAAGACCGCCTTCATGACCGAGAGATCGTGCTACTGCTACAAGGTGATGCCCTTTGGGCTGAAGAACGCGGGGGCCACGTACCAGAGGTTGATGGATCGAGTACTTTCACCTATGCTGGGGAGGAATGTGCAAGCGTACGTAGATGACATGGTCGTGACCTCGCTGGAGAAGAGCAAGCACGTCGCGGACTTAGAGGAGTTGTTCACCACAATCGCCAAGTTCAGATTGAAGCTGAACCCCGAGAAGTGCATTTTTGGCGTGGAGGCGGGGAAGTTCTTGGGATTTCTCTTGACTGAAAGAGGGATAGAAGCCAATCCTGATAAGTGTGCTGCCATCTTGGCGATGAGGAGCCCGGCTACCATGAAGGAAGTGCAGCAACTTACAGGTCGGATGGCCGCCCTGTCTCGTTTCGTATCAGCCAGCGGAGAGAAGGGCCACCCGTATTTTCAGTGTTTAAGGCGAAACAACAAGTTTGCCTGGACGAAGGAGTGTGAAGAGGCCTTCGTCAAGCTTAAAGAATACCTGGCGAGCCCGCCGGTTTTGTGCAAACCGCTGGCAGGAACCCCCCTCAGGTTGTATTTTGCTGTAACTGAGAGGGCGGTAAATGCGGTGCTCGCCCAAGACCAGGGCCAGGCTCAAAAGCCTATTTATTTCGTCAGCAAGGTGCTGCAGGGCCCGGAGGTGAGGTATCGGGCCTTGGAGAAAGCCGCGTTGGCTGTGGTATTTTCGGCGAGGAGGTTGCGCCACTATTTTCACAGTTTTACAATACTGGTGATGACCGACTTGCCCATCCAGAAGGTTCTGAAGAAGCCCGATGTAGCTGGGAGGATGGTGAAGTGGGCGGTGGAGCTGTCGGAGTTCGATATCAAGTATGAGCCCCGAGGTCCGATCAAGGGGCAGATCTTCGCTGACTTCGTGGTCGAACTCTCTTCAGAAGCGGCACGAGTTGAGGGGGATGATTTCCGTTGGGTGCTCTCGGTGGACGGGTCATCAAACCAGCAGGGTAGCGGTGCTGGAGTCATCTTGGAAGGGCCCAACGGTGTGCTGATTGAGCAATCCCTGAGGTTCGCCTTCAAAGCCAGCAACAATCAAGCAGAGTATGAGGCGCTGATCGCCGGGAATCTTACTGGCTAAGGAGATGGGAGCTAGGGTGCTGATGGCTAAAA
The DNA here is from genome assembly GCF_000499845.2 of Phaseolus vulgaris. Classification (NCBI taxonomy): domain Eukaryota; kingdom Viridiplantae; phylum Streptophyta; class Magnoliopsida; order Fabales; family Fabaceae; genus Phaseolus; species Phaseolus vulgaris. Next base: position 33,659,999 of record NC_023749.2, on the reverse strand, counting down.
GTGACTCACTGCTGGTCACGGGACAAGTAACAGGCGAGTTCCAGGCCAAAGATCCACAAATGGCGGCTTACCTGGAGTATGTGTAGGAGTTGAAGAGTTCCTTTGTCTCCTTTGAAGTGGTGCATGTGCCCAGAGAGCAGAATGCCCGAGCTGACTTGCTAGCTAAGCTCGCCAGTTCGGGCAAAGGGGGTAGGCAGAGGACGGTGATCCAAGAAACTCTGAAGACGCCTAGAGCATTTGTGGCAGATCACCTGGTTCTCCAAATAAGCAAGTCGGCGGAGAAAGCGGCGAGGAGTCACAGGTCTCTGACTTAGGAGACCTTGAGATCGCCGAGAATAAGAGCATGTCGGGGAGAGAGGGTGAACATGACGCAGGTCTGCGCTACGCATGAGCCAGACACGTGGATAACACAGTACCAACGATGCCTGGCGGATGGCCTCCTCCCGCTAGATCCGACGGAGGCTAGGAAGATAAAGAAGAATTCTAGCAAGTTCACAATGATTGATGGCGAGTTGTATAGGTTTGGGTTCACACACCCACTCCTGGAATGTGTGCACGGAGAGAAATGTACAAGAATCATGGCCGAGCTTCACGAGGGGATATGCGGAAGTCACGTCGGGGCTCGAGCACTGGCCGCAAGAACCCTCTGTGCAGGTTACTATTGGCCTACAATGAGGGAGGACTGCAAGAAGTATGCACAGTGTTGCAAGCAATGTCAGCAGCACGCCGATTGGCACAAGGCGCCTCCCGAGGAGTTGAAGTCAATTTACAGCCCTTGGCCGTTCCATACATGGGGGATCGACATTCTGGGACCTTTCCCATTGGCGGTCAGGCAGATGAAGTACTTGGTGGTGGCAATTGAATATTTCACCAAGTGGATTGAAGCGGAACCAGTGGCCCAGATCACCGCACACAAAATCGAGAGCTTTGTGTGGAAGAACATCGTGTGCCGGTTTGGTGTGCCCAAGCGCCTGGTGTCAAATAACGGGACTCAGTTTGCAAGTCACCTGTTGAAGAAGTTGTGCGAAGGGGTGGGAATTCAACAAGTATTTGCATCCGTCGAGCACCCTCAGACAAATGGCCAAGTAGAGTCAGCCAATCGGGTATTGCTGAGAGGTTTGAAGAGAAGGCTAGAGAAAGCCAAGGGATCGTGGGCTGAGGAGGTACCCTGTATAGTTTGGGCGTACCACACCACCGAGCAGTCAAGAACCCATGAGACCCCGTTTAGCCTGGTCTATGGATGCGACGCAATGATTCCAGTGGAAATCCAAGAGAGCTCGCCGAGATTCCAGAACTTTGTAGCGGAAGACTCGAATGAGGAAAGAAGGCTGAATCTGGATTTGCTGGATGAGGTCAGGGAGGAGGCGAGAGTAAAGGCTGAGGCAGTAAAAAGAAGGATCGAGCGAAGGTATAACTCGAAGGTGATGCCAAGACAGTTTAAAGAAGGCGACCTGGTGATGAGGAAGGCCCACCAGTACGAGATGGAGAACAAGTTGTCGCCTAAGTGGACAAAACCGTTCAGGATAACCGAGGCACTCGGGAACGGGGCCTACCGCTTAGAGACATTAGAAGGAGGGGCGATTCCTCGCACTTGGAACGCCACGCACCTCAAGTTGTATTACAGTTAAAAACTTTGTAAGTAAAAACAAACACGAAGAGCTTTGCAATGTTTCTGTTAAAACAGTTTGAAGGGGGCACTTTTTTTTCCCTAAGGAGGGTTTTTAATGAGGCCACCCAATAAAGAAGAGTTTTCAAAGTTTAAAGTGCTTTAGATTGCATGCTTGTTGTTTTTTCCGAAAGTTTTGAAGAAAGACCTTGTCACTTATATGTGATTTAAGGCGAGTTGAAGTTATGTTGTGTTCCGTCCGGTTGACCGAGACGTCTTCGTGCGCGACCTCAACCGTCAGCTAGGGACTCCTTCCCACTGGTTGCCTGTGGATTCCTGCAAAAAAGAGGACAACGAGGCGCCCTAGCGGCCGTGTGCACTCCGACGCTCAAGTCAGCCAGCAAGAAACACCAAAAAAAAAATTGTCCACCTACGTGTCTGAGCACCGCGTGTGGCACTCTGAAGGTGGTAAAATAACTGTGTATATGTGTGTGCTGTCTCCTTCAGGCAAAAATATTCTCCAGTCACTTGTGCGTAACCTTGAAGCACGAGCAAGCAACTAGAGAGTTCTCTGGTAAATTTGCCGAAAGTTCCAACCCTTTTTCCAACATTCTCTGCGCTATTTAAACTACCCAAGCATTTAAAGCGCCTTAAAGCGCTTTTAATCACAAACGTAACACACTCATTAAAGCGCTTAATTAGAAAACGTAGCGCATTTAAGACGTTTGAAACGCTCGGGAGCCATTATAGTACCTGAATGCTCGAAAGGGAAACTGTATTGAATAACTTTTAATTACCTGGCACCTGACTAAAGGGTGTTTCTATTCTTGCATGGCTGTCGTACACGTGGAGGGCCTCACGACGCCATGACCCCATCTGGGGGCGCTTCGGCCCACCTGGGGACGTTTCTACGTGTGAGTCCTCCTGCTGGGAGTGCTACTGCGCTAGGGGTGACTTTTTGGGTGCCAACTCATGCCCCCAAGTATCTAGTCACTTACTTTGAAAGCGTATCTGCCTTCCTTTTGTACTCTGCACCCGGTTGCCCTGGGCGTGACTTTCCTCTTGAGTCGTATCTGCCCCACAGGCGTCTCTGGGGCGGCAGGAGCACTTCACGAGTCAGGCTGCCCTTCACTGGTACTATTACTATGGCCTTGAAGCCACCTTTTCTTTCTCTTTATTGCTGCCCCATGCTATTGGGACCTGAGGCCTTCCCACGGCGTCACTCCCTCCATGGTCTTTCCTACCCATGGGTATCGGGGAACCACACCGTGATTGCCTTGTTTTTTACACTGTTTGATCTGGCGACGCCCTAGTGAGGCGATGCCTCCATCTGGGCGACGCTTTGCCTTGGCGACGCCTTGCCTTGGCGACGCTTCCTCTTGGCGTCTCTACACCTAGGCGACGCCTTGCGTTGACTTTGACTTTCCAGTCGTTGACTTTGACTTTGACTTAGTCAACGCTCGGATACGGGACGGTACATGTTGCATGCTTTCTAAAAAGTTTTAAGTCCCTATTGCTTTTCGGCGATTAGCGGCATCAGTTAAAGTTTTAAAAGTCCTCATCGTCTTTCGGCGATCGGAGGCACTAGTTAAAAGACCTCAACGCCCTCGCGCGTTCTGAGGTGAGAAAGAGTGAAAAGTCCTCAGTGCCTTCAGGGGAGAGAAGATGTAGCCTCGGGCAATGTAGAGGCACCAGTAAAAAGTCCTCAGTGGCTCCAGGGGAGAGAAGATGTAGCCCCTGGGGCAATGTAGAGGCACGAGTTAAAGACCTTCTCGCCCTCGAGCGAGTTCAGGCGAGCTAAAGACCTTCTCGCCGTCGAGCGAGTTCGGGCGAGTTAAAGACCTTCTCGCCGTCAAGCGAGTTCAGGCAAGATAAAATCCTTCTCGTCCGGAACGAGTTCAGGTATGGTGTAAAGGGTGGAAGAAGTTCAGAGGGTGGCTAAGGTAGGTTCGAAGAGAACGCCCGGCCACCCGGTTCCTTGTTCTGAAGCTCAGGGAGGTAGAGAAGGATCCGAAAGGTGCCTCTACCCCCAGATGAGGGAACAATAGCCAAAATTGTGAAGACAGGAGGAAGCATACATCGCCAAGACCCTCTGGCGATCAGAAGAAGTCTAGGCGATGGCATGAGAAAGGGCCCATTTGATGGAGCAGATCAGGTGAACTATGGCATGTTTGGTAAATAGTTTCACGCTGAAGCTCGATTGCCTTAAGTTCACAAGTTATTAGAATGCTATCGTTCGAAAGTTGATAGTTTGAAGCAGTTAGTGAACAGTTGCGCTCGCAGAATTGCTAAGTCAATTTCGTTTAGGCGATTTGTACAAGAAGAAATAAAGCTAACAGAGAGATTATATGAAGAAGCAGAAAACTTCATAACAAAGTGGTATCAGTTCGAAATACATATACAAAAAAGGAAAGTTATTACAAGTAAGTTTGTGCAAGAGAAAAACAGATGAATAAGTGATGGAGGGAAGCAGCTAATCTTCAGAAGGAACGATTTTCCCATCCACCACTTCGTTATTTAGTGACACCATGGAGAGGTCCAGATCAGGGTACTGGCAGGCAAATTGCTCCAGGGCGGCGTCAAACCCAGAAGCGAGGACTTGGGCGGAGCTCAGCTCGAGCTCTTCATTTTGCTTTTTGAGCCCCTCGGTTTGCCGTTCTAGCTTATCAGCTCGTTTCTTTAGTTCTTCAGTTTTCTCACGAGCTTGAATGAGGTCTTCAGCAACCTTCTTGTTTTCCTCCTGCGCCCGAGCCAGCTCTGCAGCGATCTTTTCATTCTCCTTTCTGGCTTCGGCGAGCTCAGCCACGGTGTCATCCCTCTCTTTCTCAACTTTTCCTAAGAGGACCTCCCGATCTACTGACCTCTTCTCGAGGCTCTCTACCTTGGCTGCATCTGCTTTGATCGAGGCCTCCAGGTCAGCCACCTTGAGACGGTAGGGAACCAATTTGCTCTCCAGCTCAATTTTCTCTTAAGCTAGGAGGTGCACCTTCTGGCGCAGATCGGTGGCCTCCTTACGCGCCACCCTCAGCTCAGTGCTCATGGCGTCCTCCACTCTCGAATGCTCGATTTCTGCCATCATAAGGTTGCAAGACAACTTCTCCGCCTCGATCCTTATTAGGCGATTCTCCTCTTGGAGCACGAAGATGTCATCCTGAAGTTTTTTGCTGGAGCTCTCCACAGCTTTTGTTATGATGGAGGGGAGGTCCTCTGCCATCATTCTGAGTTTGGCTGTGAAGGGTCCCCAGATCCCTTTAACTGCGAGGGGAAGGCTTGCAACCGCTGTTGGTGGAGGCGCTGAAGGAGCCTGGTGCTGGCTCTCACCACCGCCCTCTTGGATTGGTTGAGTTTGGGCTTCTTGGCGTGGTGGTGATGTAGGGGATTCGGTGATGATTATTGGCAAGTTATGAGCACCTTCATCCCCACCTGGCGCAACTTCGGCGATTGAGGCTGTTGAAGGAGGACCCTCTCCAACGGATACGAATGGCGTGGAGGCGCTCGGAGGGTTCTCCATGAAGTTGGGCTCGTTGGCCTCAACCGCAGGAAGTGCAACCGCCAAGGGCACTGCTTGGACTGGCGGTGTTGGAGCTGGGGGAGAAGGTGGTGTTGGTGTTGGTGCTAGGGGAGAAGGTGGTGTTGGTGTTGGAAGGGCGGATGGAGCAGGTGGTGAAGAAGGTGCCACCCTTCTCCTTTTGGTGATAAGGCCATCCTCTGTTGCCTCATCGTCCTCTTCTTCATCTTCTTGGACCACTTGAGGAGTTTTCCTCTTTGGTTTCCTCAAGATGAGTTTTTTTCGTTGAGGGGCAGGCAGTACCTCGGTAGGAGTTGGGCCTTGAGGGGGCGACCTGTCCTGAGCGGCGGCGATCTCCACCACCGAGTTTGGCAGGGTTTGAGAACCCGATGCCAGTTTGTGGGTTCGGGCGAGCGTCCTCAGTTCAGCTAGCTTGCCCTTACCCAGCATGAGATCTGCACAACACAAGTATACAAGTAAGCTCAAAGACAAAAGTAAAATGTATGAGTACATGTGCAAATTTGTTAAACAGATGGTACAGAAAATAAAAACCGAGTCTGGTGCGCGGCGAGCATAACGCCCAAATAACAGATAACAGAGATGCAGCACAAAACAAAAAACCCAGATGTTGAAGTACGTGCTAACCTATGTGAGCTTCGAGTTGGTCCTCGAAGAACTCGAAGGAAATTATGGAGGAGGTGGGAAAGGTTATGTTGGCGGCTGCTACGCTCCTCCAGAAAAGGCAGAGGTCCCTGTCCAACTCGCCCATGTTGTCAGGACTTCTTGGCCTTCTAAAGCTTTCTTTGGAGTCTTTACTTCCCTTGTTTACCCAGTACAAGGGAAAGCCATCGAGCAGCGCAGGGTCTTGATCATTTGGGCGCACTTGGACGAACTTTCCCTTTCAATCTTTATAAAACTGCTGGAAGATAGAAAGGATTGACCTCCCAGCAATTTCGTTCAGGCTCACCCAGGGGCGATCTCCAGGATTCTTGGCCTCGAACAGGAAAAGAAAGACATCTACCGAGGTCGGTAGTCCCAAGTGCGCGCACATGATCTGAAACGCCCGCACGAATGCCCAGTTGTTGGGATGGAGCTGGGCAGCGGCGATGTCGAGCTCGGTTAGAAGTTCTCGCTTAAAACGAGTAAAGGGAAGTCGGAGCTTCACCTTCTTGAAGAAAGTAGTGTAGATGAAGCAGAACAACTCGCCGTTGTTCCCCTTGTCATCTGCACAGATTGGCACGTCAGGAGGACAAGGCAGCACCATCAGTTTGTCGTCGTGCTCCTTGTGGAACGAAAGGTTGGGCTTGTCCCCTTTCTTCAACCGTAGCACCGCCGGTGCAGAGTTCACTGAAGAAGTCTCCTTCAGCAAAGTTGAGCTGGCCCATGGGTCTAAATTCTTGTAGTTTGGAGTAGGGATGGAGGCTCCTCGTGACGAAGGAGGAGGATTCGCGGTGGTCTTTGTTCGAGCCATCGCGGGAACTGCAAAGGGAAAAAGGAAAAGAAAGGTGAGCGAAGGTTGTAGAGGTCGACTTTATTGTGAGCGAAGGATGAAAAACGAACGAACGAAAGTTCATTGTGATGAAAGTAATGGAAGACGAAGCCCTAAGTTACGAAAAGGGGGAAGAAGAAGAAACAGCCCACAGCGTATGCACCAGACAGTTAATGGATGATGCGAATTGGTTAAAATGCAGCAAATGTCAACAGAGGAAGTAAAAGAAATACCTTTCGATGATCAGACAAATGCTGAAGGGAGTTGGGGATTGAGAGAGTTGAAGAGCGTCGTGGGTTTGCAGAGGAAACTCAGAGCGTTTGAGAAGGCAAAGAGATGATGGAACAGTAGAAATGAAATGGGTTTAAGGGTTTTTCAAACGATTTTTGGAAGCGTAAACGACAGCTAAAGATGACCGTTGATGAAGCCACGTGTCGAGCGATTGGAAAAGTGTTTGGTGGAGCGTCAGAAAAGCAGAAAGTACGAGCGTTTGGAATTCTGCGCCAGCGCTACGTAGATCGGTAGTGACGTGACTTCTTTAGTCTTTTCGCTGGACAAGTCTTCGCTTAAGACTGGGGGGCTTGTATACCGTCCTGGTAGTCGGAAGTGATGACGTGGCAGCGAGCTATTATGTAGGCGTGTTGAGCAGGGCCCATGGCTGGCAGAAGGGAAGGAAGTCGGGGGGCTCGGGGGGCTCGTGTGGTCGCCAGTTATTAAGTTGGCGTGCCCGGGTCTCTAGCATACCTAAACCGGCGGTCACCGGGTTTGAGATGAAGTCGCCAGATGCGAACCCGCGACCACATGGTGGTTAGAGATCGCCGAAACAAGGACATCGCCGAAGATGAAGTCAGATAGTCATTTCCTAGCTAGCCAGAGGATGAGGTCGGGAGACAGCTTACCTGAACATACACGGTGAAGCAAGTAAAGTAGATCATGAAGGCGGCCGGTGAGACCACAGGGAAGGTGTGTACGAAGGCACCCGAACTCGCCACTCAGAAGAGATCACGCTCCAAGGCAGCTATGCACTGAGTTGTGTCATGCATAAGTAACTTAGCCAAAAGCCTGAAGAGTAAGAAGTGGCGCCCAAGTCAAGGATGCTCCAGATGGTGACACGTGTACAGTTGGATGCGAGCCACGTGTCCAAATGTGTAACTGTCTGGAGAGAGAAAGTGCGCAGGTATATAAGAGATTCTAACCAACTTCTGAGGTACGCACGTTTAGATTACTTCTTTACGCTTGCGAGTCTTGAGTACGCTGAGAGAGAGAATTTTGCACGGTTCTTTAGAGTTCTTGAGTTTTCTCTTAGTATTTGGTGGTTCAGTCGCTGACTTGGGCGTCGGAGCGTGATCGGCCGCAGCGGCGCCGTTCTGTCTTTTGCAGGTTCTTGAGGTGAATCATAGTGAAGGACGGAGGCTAACACGGCGCAGAAGTCGATCCAGGTTTGACGAGGCAAGGTTCTTGCGTCCCGGTCAACAAGCAGGATCACACTTAGTTTGAAAAACACTTTCAATTTAAAGGTTTGAAAATGCTTAAGCTTTGGATTCAATCAATAGTGGATTTACACAGATAATCTACCCCAGATCCTATTCTAAAGCACCCCAGCAACATCAAGCACATCCAACCTTCCACCAATCTAAAAGGATTTGGATTCTCCAAAGCTTGAACACACTTGATTCAACAAGAAGAATTCAACAAAATGCAATTCTACAAGAATTGTCTCAAGAATCCTCTCTCAAAAGTGAGAAATTTTTATGTGGGAAGGTTGAAGCTTGATGAAAGGCTCATTGCCTTCATTGTGTCCTAGATTGTCACACCAAGGGGGAGCAATCATTCTACTCTCTCTGAAGAAGACATGCTTTTAATCTACTGCATCATGAACAAAGTGAAGCTCAACTGGATTCACATCTTCAAAGACCATATGCAAAAGGCTATAAGGTTAAGTGACTTCCACTATCCCTATGCCATTTTGATTTCTAAAATTCTACATTATTTTTAGTGGATATTGAAGAAGAACTAGCTGAGATTGTAAAGCCTTCAAGTGAGATCTATAATGGTTCCTTAAACAAAATGGGGTTTACCAAGATTGGTGGAAGGTGGGTAAGCAAGGATGGTGATCAAGCTCGCCCGAGTGGGACTCTTGTTGAAGAAGAGACTGAAGTTGCAGCAAACCTAGCAGAACCTGTTGCTGAGACCCATGAAGCTGATCCAAGTACTGATCACATAGGAGATAGGATGACTTCAATGTCTCCTTTTGAGAGGCTCATGGTAAACTGAATGGATAGCTTCGCAGAGAACCAGAGAAAAATTCATGAGTTGTGTGAATCAAGGTTTCAGCATATGGATTCAAGGTTCCAAACCTTGGATGAACAAATTGAAGAGATTTAGAACCAACTACTTGTTTGAGGCTTATGGTTTACTTTTCTAAACAAGTTCTTTTCTTTTATGTTGCTTTTTTAATCCTTCTTTCATTCTATCTGTGAAGACAAATAGGGGGAAAAGTGACCTTTGGGTTGTAATGCTTTAAATATTTGCATCTATTTCTATTTTGCACATTTGATTGAACATTGCTATAACTGGTTTTTAATTTGATATAAAACGTTGATACATATTTTAACCGGTTATTCCTGCGAAATAACCGATTGTTTTGCTAATATGGCACCTATGCTTGATTCCTGGCTTGCCATGTGGCAATCCTATTCACCAGAAGCTCTCCATTCATAGCTTACCATGTGTCTTTGAGTGATTTGGAGAGTCGTGTAGAACATGGAAGCTTTGATGAATCAAATTTGTGTTGAAGGTTGATGTTGTGCTGATTTTGGTTAGAGCTTAGTCTAGGGTGTTTAGAATTCTTTTAAAGATCATTCCTAGTCCTATGCACAAACTAATTCAATATAATTTAAAAGAGAAAAGTGTTTTTCTAAGCAAAGGAAAAAACAACCGGTTGAATTCACGATATAATCTGTTGTTTGTCACTTAGCTTGTTTGAAGGTTTTCAAAACTGTTTTTGACTTGGTTGACTAACTTTCCAACCAATTCAACCGGTTAAAGCGACATCTCAACCGGTTGATTGTCACATTTTCTAACAGCTTTTCAAAAAGCTAGTAAATTTGTTTTCAGTTGAGTTAAGACTGATTTGGCTCATGATTAACTGCCTAGAACCGCTAGTTTTAAGAGTTATAAATATAGCTTCTCTTTGAAATAAAAAATATAAAGAAAAGTGAGATTGAAATTGTTTTTAGAAGAGATTTGATACAAAAGTTTTGCAAGATTGCTAAGTAGTTGTGCATTGGTTCAAGATCTGATCTTAGGAGCTCTGTGATTCCTGAATTACCAGGTGTAATTTGTTCCTTTCTGATTCTTGTAATTGTTCTTTTCTATACTTGAAAAAAGGTGTGTAAACCTGTAAGGTCAGAGGGGGTTCTGACTAAGGTTGTGTGAAAGGCAAAGAGGGTGAGTGTTCTTGTGGTTTCAAGATCATCTATTTGTGGCTTTGAGTGTGTGTAATCTGTGATTGATTGCTAGTGGGAAGCCAGTGGTTGTTCTGGGGATTGGACGTAGCTCAGGGTTGAGTGAACCAATATAAATTGGTTGTGTAATCTCTCTCTCTCTCTCTCTCTCTTCTCTCTCTCTCTCCGGTTAAAACGAAGTTTGAACTGATTGATTTTCTGCAAACAATTTCAATTACCTTGTTTGATTGGCTTCCTTAATTACTTCTTTTGTGATTGTTGTTGAAACTTCATTCTTATCCAATCTTTTCGAAAATCTTTTGACAAACAATTCACCCCGCTCTTGTTTAGGACATTAATTCTAACAAGTCGTGGAAGGAGGTGCGTAACTTCTTAAGTAGCTTAAAGAGTCATCATGCAAACAAAGAGATGTCCAAGGTACTATTGCTGGGACAGTTATATATTCATATTCTAAAGTTGGCTCGGAACTACAAAGCCAGAAAATACTATTCTATTATTTACATTTTATACAAAACCTAAGGCAGGTATTATTTATGAATTCTACCAATTTGAACCTCTGCTCTTAGTTGAGAAGATCATACAAAAACTAAGTGTGGTCATCCTTAGCTTGATCTTTTTCTTCTCCAAGATGCTACCTAACAATGTTAGTCAACCTTTGTTGCTTTTATGAGAGTCTGAGTTCAAGAAGGGGGGCGGGGGGTGAATTGTACTTAGGCTAATTTTCGCAAAAGACAATTTAGTTGATCCTGATAGAAAAACAATTAATTATTTATTAAATAACAAATTGAATTTTGCTTAACAGAATACAACCAGAGAAAAACAACAAATTATTTTAAGAAACAATAGATTAATATTTTCACTTAAGCTAACTGGAAAACGGTTTCTAGATATTCACTTAAAAAAGAATTTTATCAAATTATTCTTGCAAAACAATAGATCTTGATTTCAATTTTAGTCACCCAGATTTAACAGATTAAAACTCAAAATAACATATTGAAATTTTGAATTCAGTTATTTGACTAGTGCAACATATTAACCTAGAAAAGAGAAGATTTAATTTTCAAGTATTACACAAAAATTTTAACATATTAAAATGTAAGATAACCAATTAAAAATCTGATTGCAATTTGGCAAGAACTACTTCAATCTTAAGAATCTTTCGAGTTACTTAGTCACAAAAGCAAAGATAACGATTTGAAAATAGTTCAGAACAAAAAACTAGAAAAAGACAAAAACTGTAGGAGAAATAATTGGTTGATTCTTGAAACAACAAGTTAAATTTTATATCAGTTTGAACAATTAGACAGAAATTAAAAGCAGTAAGTATGAAAAGTTTAAAGCACACAAGGATTTATTCTGGTTCACTCAAAGTTGAGCTACATCCTGTCCCATCTCTCACTCTAAGATGGATTTCACTAAATCACAATAATCTTTTTACAAAAGATTATTGAAAAATAGCTCTTGAAACATACAATAACTAAAACACACCCTATAAAACACTATTACTACAGTGCACCACTTCCAACTAACACTATCTTAGAAGCAAAACCACAAAGATTACAACATAGTAAAAATAATGGAACGAAAACACCTTTCTGCAGACTTAGAGGACTAAAAAGGGACCTCCAAACAACAACACACTTTGAAGAATCCTTAACCTCAACAAATGATGAAAGTCAAGGCACCAAGAAGTATCAAAGACTTAATTCTCTCCAAAAAAGATTTCACTCAGAACTCTCTCATGCTTTGAAAACAAATATGTATTTTTTTAGTGAAAAGATATATTTTCCAGAAATCAAACCTTCCTTTTTATTAATTAAAAAATTGCACCAAAATTCAGAGAAGTTTTGATATCTGTTAAGAAAATAACAAGTTTAAAAGAGATTTTGAATAGTTAAAACTGAAAATTTGGAAACAAAACTAACTCAAAACAATTTTTAGAAATAAACTCATCAAAGAAAATTTAATTGATTGTTTCTCCAAATAATCAATTAAAAAATTATATTTATCAAGTAAGAAGTATTTTAACCAACTTAAAAGAGTTTCAAGCAATTGAAAAAGTTGTAGAGTTTCAGTAAATGATATTTTAATAAGTTGAAAGCATTTTTAATTGATTGAAAAAAAGAACCTTTTAGTTATTTAAAAACAGTTAAACTCTTTTGAAAAGGTTTTGTACTTGAACTGATGGAAGAGGCCCAAGGAAAAGTTCAAATGCAAGCCCAACAAAGAGAAGATCCGGGCCTACCACTAGAGCTATGGCCCAGAAGATCCATGAAGAGTGGGATATGGCTACTGACAGTAGAGAAACTTCACAATAAATGTTCAAAGATTTCATAACTCTAGTATAGAGTAGAATTTAATTCCTTGTCAAAATTTAACATAGGAACTTTATGTGTGATTTTTCTTAGAATTAATTTTGGCACCTAAAACACCAACCTAGGTTAATTTAGGGTTTCTAAAACCTCTAAGTTAACCAAGGTCGGTTTAGAAATCCCATAGAGGAGGTGAGCATGCAACACTAGTCACACCCCTCCCATGTGCTTAATTAGGCACCACTTTTGGATGGAAATTCATTTGAATTTCCCTCCACATTCATTTAAATTTTAAGCCCTCTAAACACTATAAATAAGAGGGCTTGGCTCATGTATTTGGAAGATTAATCAATGAGTGAATTGCTGCCAAATTTGTGCCAATTACACTCTTGTCTCCTACCCTCCTTAGGATAAACGTTAGATCTTCAATTTTCCACTAGACCAAGTGATTAGGCCTCACCTATCACTCTCCATACCTTACCTTCACCTTCAAGGAATCCGCAAGCTCTGCGTGAGCTCCTTTTCTGCTACAATCCATGAAGCTTCCGCCAATCCACCAAAGAAATCTCAACGAATGAAGGCACTGTTCCATCATTTGGCATCATGAGCCTAGGTTCTTGAAGAGCTAAGTGTGCCTTCTTCTTTTCATCTTAATTCTGTTTTTTATCTTTATTCTGTGTTGTTCATCTTGTTTCCTTTATGTCTTGTTGTTTTTGCATTTTAGTTTTGATTTAGATGCTGTGTGGAGAAATCCAATCGGTGCAATGTGTTGAAATTGTTCTTGAGCTTCTAATTTCAATTTTTTGTTGGATTCCATATAGTTTTGTGTTGCTGTTTTAATTTTGCTAGATTGGAGTCTTTCTTGCAATTTTAATCGGTTCACATATTTGTGTTTGAGTCATTTTGATTTTTGAATCCAATTGTGTTTTGTCAACTCATGTTTCTCCTAAATTGTCTTCAATTCCATGTAGTGTTTTTCTTGATAATTTTGGTTGTTTGATTTTTAAATTCCTCTATTTTTGTTCATTATGTGCTGACTGTTTTTGCTTATGAAATTAAAATTCGTTGGAGAAAAATTATGAAATTTTGGATCTAAACAGGTTGAAGTGTTAGGAAAAAGTGAATCAAAACTCAAAATAGAAAAAAATGATAAATCAAATTAAAAAAGTGTGCAATCTGGCGCGAACAGAAACGGTGAAGTGGCAACAGATTTGAAAAGTTTATCACAATTAATTGGTGCATTGTTTTGGTGTGAATCCAGCGCCAAAATTTAGATAAGATCTTGAACTGTTTGTGATTTAAATTTCAATTTCAAATTTGAACTATACAACTCAACATAAATATTTTAAGTCACGCATTTGGTACCTCAAAATTCCAGTAGTACTGTTTTGGTTTTATTAATCCAATTCTAGTGTCATTTTTTAGGTTCAATTTGTGTGCCACCTTTTGTTGAGTGCCTTATTTTATGTGTTTGTCATATTCATTCAATACTCTTTCAAGTTGTGTCATATAATTACTTTATTTGTTGTTGTCCAATTCCAAATTGATTTGTTTCATTGCTTTAAAAAATCTTGTTGACCACTTTCATTGGTGGTAAAATTCTAAAAAGGTGCATTGATAAGTTTGGAGCATATCTTTGGTGAGAGCTTTATTACTTAGTAGGTACAAATTTGAATACCAAATTGAATATCCTTGGGAGGTTGAACAAGAGGGAAACAACAAGTGAGCTTAACACATACACAAAAAAGAAGTGCCAAAAAGAAAGGAGTGCATAGAATAGAATTTACTATCAATTGTGATCCTAATTTTTCATTGTATTTCTTTGAGTTGTAATTGCATTAAACCTTGATTAATTAGTAGATTAATTATGCATTAGTCGGTGAGTGTGTCTTCAAGGTTCAAAGTGCCAAGAAGCCTTACCTTAGGAAACGCCTAGTTTACAAGCTTTTCTGTATAGCAATTATTTCTATTAAAGTGTTTAAATCCTTCGTATTGTTTCATTGCTTTGCATTTTGTTTTCTTGCATAAATTTGTGTTTTTCATTCTTAATTGCGATCTAAAAGAATTACTTAGAAAAATATTTGTGAAAGACCCGAGGGATAGACTCTGGCTAGGAAAGGCTTGGTACTTTAGAGATCCAAATGATCCACCTCCCTTTCCTTGGAATCTACCTTCATTACTCTACTTCTCTTTTTTGGGGTTGATCCTGCCTGTTGACCGGGACGCAAGAACCTTGCCTCGTCAAACCTGGATCGACTTCTGCGCCGTTTAGCCTCTGTCCTTCACCGTGATTCACCTCAAGAACCTGCAAAAGACAGAATGGCGCCGCTGCGGCCGATCACGCTCCGACGCCCAAGTCAGCGACTGAACCACCAAATACTAAGAGAAAACTCAAGAACTCTAAAGAACCGTGCAAAATTCTCTCTCTCAGCGTACTCAAGACTCGCAAGCGTAAAGAAGTAATCTAAACGTGCGTACCTCAAAAGTTCGTTAGAATCTCTTATATACCTGCGCACTTTCTCTCTCCAGACAGTTACACATTTGGACACGTGGCTCGCATCCAACTGTACACGTGTCACCATCTGGAGCATCCTTGACTTGGGCGCCACTTCTTACTCTTCAGGCTTTTGGCTAAGTTACTTATGCATGACACAACTCAGTGCATAGCTGCCTTGGAGCGTGATCTCTTCTGAGTGGCGAGTTCGGGTGCCTTCGTACACACCTTCCCTGTGGTCTCACCGGCCGCCTTCATGATCTACTTTACTTGCTTCACCGTGTATGTTCAGGTAAGCTGTCTCCCGACCTCATCCTCTGGCTAGCTAGGAAATGACTATCTGACTTCATCTTCGGCGATGTCCTTGTTTCGGCGATCTCTAACCACCATGTGGTTGCGGGTTCGCATCTGGCGACTTCATCTCAAACCCGGTGACCGCCGGTTTAGGTATGCTAGAGACCGGGGCACGCCAACTTAATAACTGGCGACCACACGAGCCCCCCGACTTCCTTCCTTTCTGCCAGCCATGGGCCCTGCTCAACACGCCTACATAATAGCTCGCTGCCACGTCATCACTTCCGACTACCAGGACGGTACACAAGCCCCCCAGTCTTAAGCGAAGACTTGTCCAGCGAAAAGACTAAAGAAGTCACGTTACTACCGATCTACGTGGCGCTGGCGCAGAATTCCAAACGCTCGTACTTTTTGCTTTTCTGACGCTCCACCAAACACTTTTCCAATCGCTCGACACGTGGCTTCATCAACGGTCATCTTTAGCTGTCGTTTACGCTTCCAAATATCGTTTGAAAAACCCTTAAACCCATTCCATTTCTACTGTTCCATCATCTCTTTGCCTTCTCAAACGCTCTGAGTTTCCTCTGCAAACCCACGACGCTCTTCAACTCTCTCAATCCCCAACTCCCTTCAGCGTTTGTCTGATCATCGAAAGGTACTTCTTTTACTTCCTCTGTTGATATTTGCTGCATTTTAACCGATTCGCATCATCCATTAACTGTCTGGTGCATACGCTGTGGGCTGTTTCTTCTTCTTCCCCCTTTTCGTAACTTAGGGCTTCGTCTTCCATTACTTTCATCACAACGAACTTTCGTTCGTTCGTTTTTCATCCTTCGCTCACAATAAAGTCGACCTCTACAACCTTCGCTCACCTTTCTTTTCCTTTTTCCCTTGCAGTTCCCGCGATGGCTCGAACAAAGACCACCGCGAATCCTCCTCCTTCGTCACGAAACCCTCCATCCCAAGCGCATAACCCATCGCGAGCACCTGGTGCTCCCTCTTCCTAGGCTGAGAGGCCTGCAACCTCTCGCCCCAACCTTGCTCAGGCTACTCCACCAATCGCCGGAGGAGCCTCCATCCCTACTCCAGACTACAAGAATTTATACCCATGGGCCAGCTCAACTTTGCTAAAGGAGACTTCTTCAGTGAACTCTGCACCGGCGGTGCTACGGCTGAAGAAAGGGGACAAGCCCAACCTTTCGTTCCACAAGGAGCACGACGACAAACTGATGGTGCTGCCTTGTCCTCCTGACGTGCCAATCTGTGCAGATGACAAGGGGAACAACAGCGAGTTGTTCTGCTTCATCTACACTACTTTCTTCAAGAAGGTGAAGCTCCGACTTCCCTTTACTTGTTTCGAGCGAGAACTACTAACCGAGCTCGACATCGCCCCTGCCCAGCTCCATCCCAACAGCTGGGCATTCGTGCGGGCGTTTCAGATCATGTGCGCGCACTTGGGACTACCGGCCTCGGTAGATGTCTTTCTTTTCCTGTTCGAGGCCAAGAATCCTGGAGATCGCCCCTGGGTGAGCCTGAACGGAATTGCTGGGAGGTCAATCCTTTCTATCTTCCAGCAGTCTTATAAAGATTGGAAGGGAAAGTTCGTCCAAGTACGCCCAAACGATCAAGACCCTTCGCTGCTCGATGGCTTTCCGTTGTACTGGGTAAACAAGGGAAGTAAAGACTCCAAAGAAAGCTTTAGAAGGCCAAGAAGTCCTGACAACATGGGCGAGTTGGACAGGGACCTCTGCCTTTTCTGGAGGAGCGTAGCAGCCACCAACATAACCTTTCCCACCTCCTCCATAATTTCCTTCGAGTTCTTCGAGGACCAACTCGAAGCTCACATAGGTTAACACGTACTTCAACATCTGGGTTTTTTGTTTTGTGCTGCATCTCTGTTATCTTTTATTTGGGCGTTCTGCTCGCTGCGCACCAGACTCGGTTTTTATTTTCTGTACCATCTGTTTAACTCGTTTGCACATGTACTTGTTCCGTCCGGTTGACCGGGACGTCTTCGTGCGCGACCTCAACCGTCAGCTAAGGACTCCTTCCCACTGATTCCCTGTGAATTCCTGCAAAAAAGAGGACAAAGAGGCGCCCTAGCGGCCGTTTGCACTCCGACGCTCAAGTCAGCCAGCAAGAAACACCAAAACTAATCACCTCCGTCTCTGAGCACCGCGTGTGGCACTCTGAAGGTGGTAAAAGAAATAACTGTGTATATGTGTGTGTGTTGTCTCTTTCAGGCAAAAATATTTTCCCAGTCACTTGTACGTAACCTTGAAGCACGAGCAAGCAACTAGAGAGTTCTCTGGTAAATTTGCCAAAAGTTCCAACCCTTTTTCCGACATTCCCAGCGCTATTTAAACTGCCCCAGCATTTAAAGCGCCTTAAAGCGCTTTTAATCTCAAACGTAACGCACTCATTAAAGCGCATAATTACGAAACGTAGCGCATTTAAGACGTTGAAACGCTCGGGAGCCCTAATAGTACCTGAATGCTCGAAAGGGAAACTGTATTGAATATCTTTAATTACCTGGCACCTGACTAGAGGGTGTTTCTATTCTGGCATGGCTGTCGTACACGTAGAGGGCCTCACGACGCCATGACCCAATCTGGGGACGTTTGTACGTGTGAGTCCTCCTGCTCGGGAGTGCTACTGCGCTAGGGGTGGCTTTTTGGGTGCCAACTCATGCCCCCAAGTATCTAGCCACTTACTCTGAGAGCGTATCTGCCTTCCTCTCGCACCCTGCACCCGGTTATCCTGGGCGTGACCTTCCTCTTGGGTCGTATCTGTCCCGAAGGCGTCTCTGGGGCGGCAGGGGTACTTCACGAGTCAGGCTGCCCTTCACTGGCACTATCACTATGGCCTTGAAGCCACCTTTTCCTTCTCTTTATCACTTTCCCGAGATATCGGGTCCTGAGGCTTCCCACGGCGTCGCTCCCTCCATGGTATTTCCTACCCATGGGTATCGGGGAACCATACTGTGATTGCCTTACTTTTACACTGTTTGATCTGGCCACGCCCTGGCTAGGCGACGCCTCCACCCAGGCGACGCCTTGCCTTGGCGACGCTTCCTCTTGGCGCCTCTACACCTGGGCGACGCCTCGTGTTGACTTTGACTTTCCAGTCGTTGACTTTGACTTAGTCAACGCCCTGATACGGGACGGTACACAAGCCCCCCAGTCTTAAGTCGAAGACTTGTCTTCAGCGCAAAGACTAAAGCCTTGCCCCCACCATCCGCGTGCCTTCCTGATGACGTGTCATTCTCTGCTGACTCAGCAATTTTTCGAATTACTGACGCGACACTTTCTGAACCACAGGGTATTCTTAATGACCGATTGGACATTCCCTGAAATGGGGATGATAACACTTTTTGGGCTACCCTTGATCGCGCGCCACGTGGCCCATCGCGTGGTCCTCCTTTAGAGACCTTTGCATTTCCCCTGGGCAATCGACCCTCTGACGCGTGGCCCGATCCTACGGCCCTTAGTTAGCGCCTCTTGAGTCGCGAAATGTAACGTTTAAGTTACTCCAAACCCCGCGCTCACCCTAGTGTTACATTCATTCACTCTGCTACTTTGCCCTGTTCATCGCCTCCAAAACCTTTTCTCTCTGCAATTGCGATTCTCCCCTTCCTGCGCTCTCCTACCGCCTCCATCTCAACAGCAAAGGTATGGTTTCGAGCACTCACAACTCTTCACTTTCGTCGCATTATCGGAAACTGCCTGGGACTGTCGTTATTCTCGTATTTCTCTGGATATTGTTTGTATGCTTCGTTGTTCCTCTCGCTTCCCTTCGCTCTCTTGTGGGTAGGGCGCTCCTAGGGTTCTTCTATTTTCCCCTTTTCTTCTCCCAAACCCCTTTTCTCTGAACCCTTTCTTTCTCTTTTGATCTTCAGCATTGGCGTTGATGGCGAAAACCAAGACCACCGCGCCTCCCCCGCTCCCCAAGTCTCATTATAAGGGCGAATATGACTGGGCCCCCGACGAACTTCTGGACGAATGTTCCCTCCTGAACTCTGTCGAGGACGTGGAGGCTCATAGGGGGGACCCTGCCCTCTATAACTTCAATGCGTTCCACAAAAATCACGACTCCCAAGTCCTGGTAAGGGTGCGACCTAGGATGCCCGTTTGTGCGGACTCACGGGATACTGGGGGATGCCCTTTCTTCTTCCTCTATCAGATGGTGCTCAAGAGGGTGGGCCTGCGTCTACCCCTCACTCCCTTCGAAAAAGAGCTACTGACAGAGATAAACCTGCTCCCGCCCAACTCCATCCCAACAGTTGGGCTTTCGTGAGGGGATTCCAAATTCTTTGCGGCTATCTAGGCGTTCCTTCCTCCGTGGACGTTTTTCTTCACTTCTTCGAGGTGAAGAAGCAAGGGAAGAGTCTCTGGATGAGCTTTTCTGGCATCGCCGGGCGCATCATCCTTACGCTCTTCCAGAATTCGTTCAAAGGATGGATGGGGAAATTCTTCAAGGTACGCGCGACCAAGCGCGATCCTTCCATCCTAGAGGGCTTTCCCCTGTACTGGACAGACAAACCTATAACCATGAAGCCCTTGGCTCTGGACGAGCTCGCCCCGCCTGACCGGGATGTATGCAAAGCCTTGGCGGGACTGGGAATAGTCTTCGACACCGCCAAACTCATCGCGAATGAATTCAATGCCCATGGGCTTTCCACCTACTTCGGTATCTGCCCTTGGTGATTTATGATGCATTAGTTGTTGTAGTTATCTGCATGTATTTGGCCATAGAATCTTCCTTCTGATTCATCTGAATTAAACTTATGCTACCATTTTTCGCTGTACAATGTTACTTGCATTTTCACGCCTCTTCATGTATTGTGAATTCGCATAACTGTTCTAGTGTTAATCCTTGTTGTTTGACCTGTCTTGATAAAGGATCGGTGATGGGCATTTCCAAAAGAATAATGTTGGCGAAAGCACTGAAGGAGGCTCGTGCCGCCAAGGCAGGCGTCTCCTCCAGCCCTGTTGCCAATCCGGTTCTCCCACCGGCTCCGTCACCGCCGCCTCCAGTCACTGCTGAAGCTGCTTCTAGCCCATCTCCGACGTCTCCACCTGGCTCCGACTTGCTTCCAACTCCCAACTCTCCTTCGCCTATCGCCGCTGTCCCCCTAGCTGCGGCCTCGTCACCGGCTCCAACCCCCCTTGACAAAGGGAAAAGGGTTTTGGAGATTCTGTCAGATGATGAGGAATCAGAGGGCGTGGCACCCTTCAGAAGGAGAAAATCCGCGCGGGTTCCTCTTCTGGTAGAGACGTCGCCACAGGGAGGGAACCCCTTTATGGACAACCCTCCAAGCGCAACCTCACTCCCTCCTATGATTCTCCAAGAGGAAAGGGGCGAAGGTGCTGAATCTGCGCCGCCTCCGCCGCCGCCAGAAACCACTGCTTCCCCGGCTCCCGACGCTGCTGCCCCCGATTTCATCGCCATCCCTCCTCCAATCATGCATCTGATGAGGGGTTTCAGTGGCGGGACTATGCCAGAAGGTACCGACAGGAGGGAAGGCATGCCTTTCTACTTGGGGGCCTTCTTGGTGGTGGCTCTTGAATGGCGCTCCCAGGCCAGAAACGCGGTCCTGCAAGCTCATACCCTCCAAGCCTTGGAAACGAAAGCATCTACTCTGGAAGAGGAAATGAGGACCCTGGGATGCCAGAACGAAGCCTATCAAACTTCCCTGAGACAAATGCAAGAGTCCAAAGCGGAAACAGAGAGGCGACTGGCGGAGGCATTGGAGCTCCAGGCAGGCTTCTACACTCGGGAAGTTGCTCTTCAAGTGCAGGTAGCGGGTCTTCAGGAAGTGGTCAAAGCGGATGCAGAAACTCACAAGGACCTGAAGGACCGTTGCTGTGAACAGGCTGCCAAGGTGGAGCGGATGGAGGAGGAAATGGCCACGCAGGCCAAAGCTATGGACCTTCTCCGAGTTGACTACAACAAACTACAGGTCGAGGTTAGCCGGCTTCGCGTGGAGAAAGAGGCTCTGGAGAAGCAGGTGGCCTCTGGAGACGCCGCCATTGAGGAACTTTTGCCTACTGTGTTATCTACGTGTCTGGCTCATGCGTAGCGCAGACCTGCGTCATGTTCACCCTCTCTCCCCGACATGCTCTTATTCTCGGCGATCTCAAGGTCTCCTGAGTCAGAGACCTGTGACTCCTCGCCGCTTTCTCCGCCGACTTGCTTATTTGGAGAACCAGGTGATCTGCCACAAATGCTCTTGGCGTCTTCAGAGTTTCTTGGATCATCGTCCTCTGCCTACCCCCTTTGCCCGAACTGGCGAGCTTAGCTAGCAAGTCAGCTCGGGCATTCTGCTCTCTGGGCACATGCACCACTTCAAAGGAGACAAAGGAACTCTTCAACTCCTGCACATACTCCAGGTAAGCCGCCATTTGTGGATCTTTTGCCTGGAACTCGCCTGTTACTTGTCCCGTGACCAGCAGTGAGTCACTTTTAGCCATCAGCACCCTAGCTCCCATCTCCTTAGCCAGCAAGATTCCGGCGATCAGCGCCTCATACTCTGCTTGATTGTTGCTGGCTTTGAAGGCGAACCTCAGCACACCGTTGGGCCCTTCCAAGATGACTCCAGCACCGCTACCCTGCTGGATTGATGACCCGTACACCGAGAGCACCCAACGAAAATCATCCCCCTCAACTCGTGCCGCTTCTGAAGAGAGTTCGACCACGAAGTCAGCGAAGATCTGCCCCTTGATCGGACCTCGGGGCTCATACTTGATATCGAACTCCGACAGCTCCACCGCCCACTTCACCATCCTCCCAGCTACATCGGGCTTCTTCAGAACCTTCTGGATGGGCAAGTTGGTCATCACCAGTATTGTAAAACTGTGAAAATAGTGGCGCAACCTCCTCGCCGAAAGTACCACAGCCAGCGCGGCTTTCTGCAAGGCCTGATACCTCACCTCCGGGCCCTGCAGCACCTTGCTGACGAAATAAATAGGCTTCTGAGCCTGGCCCTGGTCTTGGGCGAGCACCGCACTTACCGCCCTCTCAGTTACAACAAAATACAACCAGAGGGGGGTTCCTGCCAGCGGTTTGCACAAAACCGGCGGGCTCGCCAGGTATTCTTTAAGCTTGACGAAGGCCTCTTCACACTCCTTCGTCCAGGCAAACTTGTTGTTTCCCCTTAAACACTGAAAATACGGGTGGCCCTTCTCTCCGCTGGCTGATACGAAACGAGACAGGGCGGCCATCCGACCTGTAAGTTGTTGCACTTCCTTCACGGTAGCCGGGCTCCTCATCGCCAAGATGGCAGCACACTTATCAGGATTAGCTTCTATCCCTCTTTCAGTCAAGAGAAATCCCAAGAACTTCCTCGCCTCCACGCCAAAAATGCACTTCTCAGGGTTCAGCTTCAATCTGAACTTGGCGATTGTGGTGAACAACTCCTCCAAGTCCGCGACGTGCTTGCTCTTCTCCAGTGAGGTCACGACCATGTCATCTACGTACGCTTGCACATTCCTCCCCAGCATAGGTGCAAGTACTCGATCCATCAACCTCTGGTACGTGGCCCCCGCGTTCTTCAGCCCAAAGGGCATCACCTTGTAGCAGTAGCACGATCTCTCGGTCATGAAGGCGGTCTTCTCTTCATCCATGGGATGCATCTTTATCTGGTTGTACCCCGATAAGGCTTCCAGGAAATTCAGCAACTTACACCCTGCAGCACTGTCCACCAGGGCGTCTATGCTTGGCAGAGGATACGAATCCTTTGGGCAGGCCTTATTCAGGTCAATGAAATCGACGCACATGCGCCACTTCCCATTGCTTTTCTTCACCAGCACGACATTGGCTAGCCACTCAGGGTACTGGACTTCCCTGATATGGCCTGCATCGAGGAGCTTATGGGTTTCGTCCCTGATCGCCTGCCTTCTCTCCTCGTTGAACTTCCGTCTTCTTTGTCGCACCGGCCTGACCTGATCGTCCATTGCTAGATGGTGGCACAAGAAGTCGGGGTCAATTCCCGGCATGTCTGAAGCAGACCATGCGAAAGCATCCAGATGCCGCTCTATCACCTTGGCAATCTGGTCTTGGAGCTCAGCCTCCAAGGATCTTCCCATCTTGAAGACCTTTCCCCCGATCTCCCTTTCGAGCCATTCCTCGACGGGTTTGGGTCTAGCTTCCCTGGCGATCACCGCCCTGGCGATTCCCAGCTCCCTCGCTTCCTCTGGGCGGTTCCTCGCCTCTTCTTCCCGCTCAGCGTTCTCCCCCTCAGCATCGGCGTCCAACATGGCGACGTCGCCCCCGGCGGCCACCTCCATCGCCGTACCAACAACTCGCCATTCTGTTGGCTTGGGCTTCACACCGGGAGGCGGCGTCGTTGTGATGTAACTTACTGACCTCTTGTTTTTCAGGCTATTCTCATAGCACTTCTTCGCTTCCTTCTGGTCAGATTTGATGGTGATCACCACCCCTTCCATTGATGGCAACTTCACCTTCATGTGCCTGGTCGAAGGCACAGCTCCTATTCTGTTGAGTGTTGGCCTTCCCAACAAAATGTTATATGCTGAGGGAGCGTTCACGACGAGGTACTTGATTTTCTCCGTTCTCGAGCCCGCCTCCTCCGTGAAGGTAGTTCTTAACTCTATATACCCCCTGACCTCCACCTGATCGCCAGCGAAACCATACAAACACCCTCCATAGGGCCTCAGCTGGTCAAGGGGCAACTGCAACTGTGTGAAAGTCGGCCAGAACATCACATCTGCCGAGCTTCCTTGGTCCACCAGAACCCTGTGGACCTTCCTTCCCGCCGTAACAAGCGAGATGACTATGGGATCGTTGTCATGAGGCACAACGTCCCTGAGATCTTCCCTTGTGAACGTGATGTCTACGTCTGGTGAGTGGTCCTCGAACATGTCCACCGTCATCACAGACCTCGCATACTTCTTCCTCTGTGACGCGGTGCACCCACCACCCGAGAAACCTCCTGCAATGGTGTGGATCTCTCCGTGAGTAGGCATCTCGTATTGCTGAGCCTCACCACCTGCTGGCTGGGAGCTCGACGCGCCCCCCGTCCTTTTATCCAGCAAGTAATCATTTAGGAACCCGCTCTTGACCAGGTCGTCGAGCTGGTATCCTAAAGCCAAACATGAGTCCACAGTGTGGCCAAAGCCCTGGTGGAATTCGCACCAGGCGTCTGGCTTTGGTCCCAACACCTTGTCGCCGACCTTCTCGGGTGCCTTAAGCCTGGCTGCTATATTGGGAATGGCGATCAGGTCCGCCAACCCCATGACAAACTTATGCTTCGGCGGGCGATTGTATTCCCGACGTGCCAGTTGAGGGCGTCTTGGGCCCCTGCCCTTGTTCTTCCTTGGATCATAAGGATGGCGAGTCCTTTGATCCCTCTTGGCTGCCGCTGTCTCCAGCACCCTCTATGGCTGGATCCTAGTCTGTGCACGTGGCCTAGCGGGGGCCACGCTTCCCCTCTTCTCGGCGACCTCACTTTCATCGGCGATGTGGGCCACCGCAAGTCGCCTAACCTCAGCAAACGTGGCGGGGTGAGCCCTGATCAGCGCCTCGCAGAAAGGTCCCGGCAGCACGCCCTTCTTGAAGGCGTAGACCAACATCTCTTCGTCCTTGGCCGGCGAGCGGACCATCTGCCCCCCAAAATGATTCAAGTAGTCCCTGAGGGACTCTCCCTGGTACTGCCTTATGTCGAACAGATCATAAGACACCCTAGGGGGCGCCTTGTTCACTATGTACTGCTCGACGAAAAGCTTCGAAAACTGCTGGAAATTGGTTGTGTGACCTGTAGGCAGGCTCACAAACCATTCCAGTGCTGTTCCCTGGAGTGTGCTCACGAACATCTTGCAATACACAGCATCCGATCCTCCTGACAGCATCATCTGCGTGTGGAACGTGGTGAGATGTGCCTCAGGATCCTCCACGCCGGTAAAAACAGCCTTCACGGGTACCACACTCGCAGGGATAGGCGTGTCCGTAATCGCCTGAGCGAAAGGCATGGGAAAAACGCGAGGCGGCGTCGACGGCGCGACCTCTTCAGCGACTGGGCGCCCTCGCTGCTCCTGAAGAGCTTGGCGCAATTCCTCAGTCACTCTGCTAAGCTCTTCGTTCCTGGCCTGAGAGGCGACCAGGTCCTCATGCATCTTTGCCTGCTCTATGCGCAAGGCTTCCACGTTCGCCTGCAACGCACGCATGATCTCCAACATCTGTGCCATAGTCATGGCGCCTTCAGCAGCAACTGGCACAACTGGACTTGAGCGGTTGCTTCTCATCTTTCTCGTGAAAACTTAACAGATCACAATGAGCGACGAACAACACCTCCTTCAGCAATGATCGATTCAGCGATCAATCGGTCAGAGCTTCGCAAACTCCAAAGAACTTCAAGAACACAACCTCAACAGCGAACCTTCACAGAAACTCACAACTCCACCACAAATCACCGCTTCTTCCACGAAAATCCGAACGAACGGTGGAAAACACAAAACTACCGAACAAAGCTTAGATGAACAGCGGAAAATGGTTGCACCAGCACACAACCACACAAAACTGCAGAAACTTCCAAGAACTCACGCTGTGGATGGGGCCTGATGATCCTGCCTGTTGACCGGGACGCAAGAACCTTGCCTCGTCAAACCTGGATCGACTTCTACGCCGTGTTAGCCTCCGTCCTTCACCGTGATTCACCTCAAGAACCTGCAAAAGACAGAACGACGCCGCTGCGGCGGATCACGCTCCGACGCCCAAGTCAGCGACTGAACCACCAAATACTAAGAGAAAACTCAAGAACTCTAAAGAACCGTGCAAAATTCTCTCTCTCAGCGTACTCAAGACTCGCAAGCATAAAGAAGTAATCTAAACGTGCGTACCTCAGAAGTTCGTTAGAATCTCTTATATACCTGCGCACTTTCTCTCTCCAGACAGTTACACATCTGGACACGTGGCTCGCATCCAACTGTACACGTGTCACCATTTAGAGCATCCTTGACTTGGGCGCCACTTCTTACTCTTCAGGCTTTTGGCTAAGTTACTTATGCATGACACAACTCAGTGCATAGCTGCCTTGGAGCGTGATCTCTTCTGAGTGGCGAGTTCGGGTGCCTTCGTACACACATTCCCTGTGGTCTCACCGGCCGCCTTCATGATCTACTTTACTTGCTTCACCGTGTATGTTCAGGTAAGCTGTCTCCCGACCTCATCCTCTGGCTAGCTAGGAAATGACTATCTGACTTCATCTTCGGCGATGTCCTTGTTTCGGCGATCTCTCGCTCTTTAGGTTGTCAAGATCAACATTCCTGGTGGTGTATGTGTTGAGCCAAAGGAAGTGTGTTTCTTGAAGGGATCAAGGTCACTTCTTTGGTGGTGTGTGTAAGTAATCTAGGTTTGGTTACTTAGTGGATTTCCCAGTGGTTTCTGGGAAACTGGATGTAGCTCTTGGGTTAAGAGTGAACCAGTATAAACTATGTGTGCAATCTCTCTCTCCCTTAAACTCTTTAATTTCAGCTTGTATATTTGTCAACTGGTATAAACAACCGATTGTTTTTCTGGTGCTGTATTAAATTGCTTTGTGTTTTTGGAAAACTAATTTCTTAATCAAGTACTTTAGCCCAGTTATAGCAACCCATACATCATTGGTGATTACAATATCCTACCCCTTCACATGAGAGTGTCACCATTGAATTGAAGGTTTGTGTAGAATACCTTCACCAAATCTGGGTATATGGTTCCAAAAATCTCAAGGAAACTTTTCAGCCTTTTCTCCTTTAGAAGACTCTTCACCATAGTAAGATTTTGTTGTTTCATCCAGGTGAAAGAAACAAGCTTTGGAGTGTTAACAATTTTCCTACTGGTTTCATGTAGGTATTTTACTATCAATTCTGATTCTCCTGAAAACCAACCTTCTAGTTTTCCACCACTCCTTACTGCCCTTGTATTTATTCTCTTAGAGGATGGAGGTGTTGATGCCATGGTTTAGGTAGAGGAGATGTTAGTAAACTGAAGAACAAATTTAGTGCAGAGAGAAAAGGACGAAAAAGAGGTTGTTTCTTGTGAACAACTACAACTAACTAGCCTCACATATATACCCAGAAAAGTTAGTCAAAGTTGGCATTTAGTGGGTTAAATTCAAACTGAAAAAGGAATCAAATCAGATTAATAAAGCAGTTATGTCAAACCTAACAGAAAGCACAGAAAACACATGCTGATTTGATCAAACTTAAAAGCATTTTTAATTTCCAATGCTTGGAGGAATCTATTTCATGAAAAGCAGTTATTG
The DNA here is from genome assembly GCF_000499845.2 of Phaseolus vulgaris. NCBI lineage: Eukaryota > Viridiplantae > Streptophyta > Magnoliopsida > Fabales > Fabaceae > Phaseolus > Phaseolus vulgaris. The sequence continues at coordinate 33,632,567 of NC_023749.2, read as the reverse complement.
GAAAGAGAATTTGTATTCAAAGCTGTAATTAATACATTGTTGACCACAAACGTCATTGGGTTTGAACAGACAAGCAAATCAAAGCATAGAGATTTGAAACATATTTTACCAGTGCTGACAGGGTTGAAACAATCAGTTGAATTTATGCAACACCTGAAGTTTGAAAAACCAAATTCTTTTAACAGATATTGAACATACAGGGATCCAGATTAAAGCACATTGTTATTTTTGTATTGAAACAAAAGGAATACAAAACAAGCATAATTCAGAATCATAATAGTTAAAATACAGAATTGGATTTAGAATAAAATGTTCAATTATAGGAAGAATAAAGAGTTATTCTTAAAGTTTAAAGAATACAAAAAAAAAAACAGTACTCAATTTCAGAACAATGCATTGTCTTGATTATTTGCATCCATGAGATCTTGATCCTATAGATCCTTGAAGTGGAGGCAAAGTTCTGCAAAAGAAAGCTTGTTAAATCACAAGATTTGATCCCTTAAAGAATTTGGGACCTTTCATGTTAGATTTATCTTTAGAACTATCAAGAAATTTCTTGGAATCCATTTAAAGATACCTTTAGGAACAAGAAATTTAAGAAATCTCTAGAATCTAACAGAATGACCTCTCTCCATACAGTAAAAGCATGTAACAACTAGTTGTTTCGTTCTTTTAATCGGTTGATTTTCTGGTACTGATGAAAAAGGTTTTGAAATCCCATTCTTTTTGCTCTGTGGATAAAATCCTAAGCCTAAAGACACAATTTTGAGATGCAAGAACGTTCTCAAAATTGGATTTTCCAGTTTTAAGCTTATGGATAGTTTTCACAAGGTAGTGAACCTTCTTTTCAAGAGATTCAAAGTTTTCACAAAAACTAAAGTCACACATGCAAGCAGAATTTTTGAAAATCAAATCCAGGTTTTCAAAATCAACTTTAGATTTTTGCAACTCTTCTTCTAGTGCTTTAACTTTGTTTTCAAGCCAGTTGTTCAATCCTTTCAACCGGTTGTTCAAGAGAGCCAATCTATTAGCTTCTTCATGTCTTTCATTGAATGTTTCAAGTAGTTGGTAGTAGTTGTGACCTTTGACTGATGAAGATGAGCTTACACTGCTTGATGTTGATGCTTTTAAGCATAGATTTGCTTCTTCATCTTCTGAAGAGCTGGAGGAGGATATCTCATTATCATCCCAAGCTATGTATGCCTTCTTGGTTTTTCCTCTCCTTTCTCCTTTGAAATCGTCCTTTTCTTTGCTCTCATTGTTAGGACACTCAGCCTTGATTTGCCCTTGTTCACCACAGCCATAACAAGTATATTTGTTAGGATTAAATTCATTTAGCTTCTTAGAACTGTACCTCTTTGAAGATTGACCTTTATTCTTTTTCAAGAATTTGCTGAACTTCCTTGACAACAACCTCATTGTGTCTTCATCACTATCACTAGAGTCTTGTTGCCTTTTCTGGTTGGAAGCTTTAAGGGAAATACCCTTGTTGTGTTTGTCCTCACTTTCTTGGACAACCAATCTATTCGTCTCAAGCTCGTGCTCCCTTAGCTTACCAAACGAAGAAGTTGTTATCATGGATGTTAAATCCTTTGATTTAGAAATAGTAGTGACTTTTCGCTGCCAAGACCTATCAAGACACTTCAAGATCTTTATGTTCAACCCCTCTTTGTAGGAGTTCTTTCCAAGGCTCATTAAGTGGTTCACAATATGGAAAAATCGTTTATGCGCATAAGAGATTGTCTCCCCTTTTTGCATTCTGAATAACTCATATTCTTGGATGAGAGCATGCTTTCTTGCCCTTTTTACATTATTAGTTCCCTCATCTGTGACCTCAAGGATGTCCCACATCTCTTTTGCTGAAGTGCATTGTGATACCCTGAAAAAATCATCACAACTCAAAGCAGAGGTCATAATATTTTTAGCAATCCAATCAAGCTTTGCTTTCTTGGTATCAGCCTCAGTCCATTCATATGAAGGCTTATCAACAAAGAGAACATCTTTTTTAACTTGAGGAATAAAAGGATAATTTTCAATTGCTTCCCATATTTCTTTATTTGTGGAACGCATAAAAATCTTCATCCTAACTTTCCAAAACTGGTAATTAACACCACAGAACAGTGGTAGTCTGTTTATAGAAGCACCTCCCCGAAAAGGTAGTTTATCAGCCATTAAAGCAGTTTTAGAAAAAACAAATAGAACTTTAATATTTTTCAAGAACCTAGCTCTTGATGCCAATTGTTATAATTAATGGCCTAAACAAGAGGGGGGGGGGGTGAATTGTTTGTCAAAAGATTTTCGAAAAGATTGGATAAGAATGAAGTTTTAAAACAATCACAAAATAAGTAATTAAGGAAGCCAATCAAACAAGGTAATTGAAACTGTTTGCAGAAAATCAATTGGTTGAAACTTCGTTTTAACCGGTTGTTTATGGCAACAACAATACAAATTCAAATCAAACAGTTTATCATGAGTGAGAGAGAGAGAGAGATTACACAACCAATTTATACTGGTTCACTCAACCCTGAGCTACGTCCAATCCCCAGAACAACCACTGGGTTTCCACTAGCAACCAATCACAGATTACTCACACTCAAAGCCACAAAGAGGTGATCTTGAAACCACAAGAACACTCACCCTCTTTGCCTCTCACACAACCTTAGTCAGAACACCCTCTGACCTTACAGGTTTACACACCTTTTACAAATATAGAAAATAACAATTACAAGAATCAGAAAGGAACAAATTACACTTGGTAATTCAGGAATCACAGAGCTCCTAAGATCAGATCTTGAACAAATGCACAACTACTTAGAAATCTTGCAAAACTTTTGTATCAAATCTCTTATCAAAACAATTTCAATCTCACTTTCTGTATATTTTTTATTTCAAAGAGAAGCTATGTTTATAGCTCTTAAAGCTAGTCGTTCTAGGCAGTTAATCATGAGCCAAATCAGTCTTAATTCAACTGAAAATAGATTTAACAGGTTTTTGAAAAGCTGTTAGAAAATGTGACAATCAACCGGTTGAAATGTCGTTTTAACTGGTTGAATTGGTTTGACAGTTAGTCAACCTTGTCAAAAACAGTTTTGAAAACCTTCAAACAAGCTAAGTGACAAACAACCGATTATATCGTGAATTCAACCGGTTGCTTTTCTCTTTGCTTAGAAAAACACTTTTCTGTTTTAAAATAGATTGAATCAGTTTGTGCATAGGACTAGGAATTATCTTTACAAGATTCTAAACACCCTAGACGAAGCTCTAACCAAAAGCAGCACAACATCAACCTTCAACACAAATTTGATTCATCAAAGCTTCCATGTTCTACAAGACTCTCCAAATCACTCAAAGACACATGGTAAGCTATGAATGGAGAGCTTCTGGTAAATAGGATTGTCACATGGAAAGCCAGGAATGGAGATCCTCCTGTAATAAAGGATTGCCACATGGGAAGATAGGAATGGAGAAATTTCTATACATTGGATTGTCACATAACATTCTAGGAGTGAAGAGTATTTTGAGAACTTATTAGTCATTTTTAAGAGTCTCTTTAGATTATAAATAAGAGACTCTCCTCTTGTAATTTCAAGACTTAATTGATATATGAAATTTTGTTTCTCAAATTCTAAGCACATTCTAAACAAGTCTCTCACAATGATACTTATTGCATTTTTAGAAACTCAAAGAAGTTGACATAACCTCTTCCTTGGCCCTTGCACCTTGTAAAATTCATACCCAAACCAAGAACTTCCATGACCATTCGGTGCTTCCTCCACAAATCTACATACCTTCCTCTACCTTCCATCAAACTCCACTCAATAGTCCAATAGAATTTCATCACTTTGTGTTCAAAGTTTAATTCCTTGCTAACTTTTGCTTTTGTTTGGGAAAATGCTTTCAAATAAATCCCATTAAGAACCTTGTAATAGTAAAACCATGCATTAGTAAGTGAAAGTGTGTCAAGGGGCTCAAAATGTCACTTGCACTTTCACATAGGACACACCTAGTCTTCTTTCTTCTTATTTTCTTGTTTTACTTTATTCCTTTCTTGTTTAATTTCTTTCTTTCTTTTATATGTATGTCTCCATAATACTTAGTACTTTTCTTCCATGTGGAGTTGATCTTCTTTTGATCATTAGGAAACCTTGCACACACACATATAGGAAAAATATTTTTGAAGTTTTTTGGAGGAAGATTGGTTAAGTCCTTTTTAGGAATCATTGGGTAGGAAAGACATTGGTACTTAAGCGGTCCAAGAGACTCACCACTCTTTCTTAGGAGTGAACTCAGAGAAACCTTGACTCTATCACCTTAAAAATATAGGCAAGGGTCATAGGGAAAAGGAGCCTAGACAAGAATGTCCCTGGCTTAAATTTAAGGGACTAGCTATGAAGTGGTGGACATATTTTGAAAACCTTGTGAGTCTTTATAACTCTCGAATTAGAGATTGAAATAAACTTTGGGTCGCCCTCAGGAAATGTCATGTGCCCTATTACTGTGAAAGGGAGTTGATGCATCAATTTCAAACACTCCAACAGAAGGATAAAACTATAGATGAATACAGGAAGGAAATGAAGTTAGTAATGCTGAGAACTGGTATAAGGAAAGAACCAATGAGGGTTATCATTGCTAGATTCAAGAGTGGCCTAAACCTTGAAATTCGAGATAGGGTTGAACTTTTTCCATTTAATTACTCTAATGATTTAAATGAATTAGTTCAACAATGTTTTAGGATAGAACAACAAATTAGAAAAAGGACTACCTCTAGGGAAGACTATCCTAACACATCCTATTTCAGGAGAGTTTAAGAGGGAAGGTTACCCCTCCAAATCCATGTATGAAGGATCAGAAGAGGAAGATAGGGAAAGAAAAATAGAAAAGGAAAAAATAGAAAAGTCTTTGTCTAGAGTTGAACCAGATATTGATAACTATTTACCTTCCATTAAAAAACCTTATGAGGATGTACTTGAAAGATTATTTGTGCCTGAAGCTAAACCAAATATAGACATAAAAGTTTCCTCCACAGAAAAGCCAACTAACGATTTGATTGAAAAAGAAGAAGAAGAGGAAACCAATAAAGAAGATGACACCCTGATGAGCATATATTTATTCACACTGAATAACTTTAATCATAGGTTATAGGACTACAATAATAAATAAATCAATTATATTAATTAATATTCATATAATTGGGTTTATTTGGGCCTTAACTATTTTTTTTGTTAATTTTGTGTTTTTAAAGGAATTTTTCTGAAAGAAGTGTCTACCTTTGTGAATGGGCCAAATATGCAAAAGTCCAAGTTGCTTCTTTAATCAAAACAGAAAACAAATTTTGAGGTGGTGAAAGAGAAAATAAAATCTACAATAACACAGAAAAAGAATTGGAAGCAAATCTTCTGCAAAATATAAAAAATCTAAAAAGTTGGAAACTATTAACAAAATCTAAACTCCAATATTTTCCCAAGATCCTTGGAGCATAAAAACCTATAAAAAGATACAAGTCTTAAGGATAAAGGAGAGAGCTTCATAAGGTTTTCTTAGTTTCTTTTCTTCTTTGTAATTCTTTTGTTTTGCCTCCGTGTGAGAGGCTAAACCTTTTTGTTTGATTCCTTTGTAATTCCCCATTAAGTTCTAAGGTTTTGTTCAATAAAAGTTTCATTTTTTATTTCTCTATAACAGTTGTTTTAATATTCTAATCTTTTAGAAAGTTGGTTTTTGTGAGAGGTTGTACTTGAACGCATGATTGAGAGTCTTCCTTATCTTAAACTTTGGTTTCTTAGTTAGTTTATATTGTTCTAATTAATTTCTTGGGCGCATGATTCAAGACAAAGGAGATAAGCATTCTCATGGACTATACACATGGAAGAAAGTGGGTATTGATTAAACCAATAGACGCAAGCTTTACTGGTGAGTTTCAATTGAATAGGATTGGCGCATGTTCATTCTGATTTAGCTCTATTGGAGGATTGAGAAATGATTAATCTTCAAAGAACCTGTGAAGAATTCAATGGTAGAAAAACTTGGGGATCAACCGCTATTTATTTTCTATTTTAATCTCTTTTATATTTTCTGGACAACAATCTTATCTCCTTTTTATCTTTATTGTTATTGCTAACTTTTATTGCTTGCAGAGAGATTCTAAACACTGATTTTATGATTTTACTATTGGATTCAATGGGAGACAACTTGGGGTCATCTGATCACTATTATACTATCATCTCTCCAGTGTTAGACAAGTCTATGCTAGAATCATATTAATTTGACAGCAAAACAACAACTATTACACCCTCTACAAGCATAGTTGAGAAACAATCCTTAAAGGGGGATTACAATCCTTTGAACTCTTCTTTTCAATTATATAATGCTAATTCTTCTTCACAAAAATTCCAAAAACAACATTTTTTTTATGATGTTGCCTAGCTTGGGCAATGAAAAACACAAAGTGAACAAAAATATTTTTGAACAATGCCCCATTTCTTCCTTCCAAAAATTATATAAAAATAAAGGGCCTTATTTCTTTTTTGTTTTATTTTTTAATTTTCTTTTAATAAAGAAACGTATCTCATATTTGTTTGATGTATATTGTAGATTGACATTTGATCCAGGAGGAAAATAACAAATAAGTAGAGGCTGCTATCATTGAGCATCATTCAGATCTGAGGACAGATCCTTCTCAACAGAGAGGGAATGATGAAATCACCTATCCTCCAAACTTTCAGCTACGAAGATAGACGAAGATTGAGCCTTAATGAATAGATTGTGATCCTGCCGGTTGACCTATCGCTAGAGCGTTGCCTCGTCACGAACCTCCTCACCAGCTTGACACCACGTGCCCTTCAAGTCCACACCACAGAAAGTCTCTCTGAGAACCTGAAAACACAAGATGGCGCCTCTGCGGCCGGTGGCGCTCCAACGCTCAAGTCAGTAACAAGAACACCCAAAAACTGAGAGAAAACTATGCTCTATGGAACCGTACTATAGTGCACTCAACCCTAAGCAATCAGCCGTAATGAAAAACGTACCTTTGCAAATTCTGTTAAGTTTACCTTTATAGCTAGGTTTCTTCTCTCTCCAGGCCGTTATGCTTTTGGACGCGTGGCTCGCATCCAGCCCTGCACGTGTTGCCATCTGGGCTGGGATAGCAGGTAGTGCCCAGCCCTACACGTGTCATCATCTGAGCTAGGGTAACTCAAGCGTCATTCTCATACCGCATCCAACCCTACACGTGTCATCATCTGAGCTAGGGTAACTCAAGCGTCATTCTCATACCGCATCCAACCCTACACGTGTCGTCATCTGGGTTGGAGGCAACTTGAGCGTTATTTCTGCGTAGTAACCAGTCGCGCGGCTAAGTCCTCTGTTCAAGGAGCAAGCTAGCACGCAATATGCTCTGGAACACCACATGACAAGGCGAGTATCGGGTGCATCAAAATGCACCATCTCTATGACATTGCTTGTCGTTAGTGGCACCTTCCTTATTGCTACGCCATGCATGTTCTAGCTGAGGGAACCTTGCCACCAGCGAATGTCCACTCTGGGAATCCTGTCGCTGATGGGCAAGTTGTTCCCTTCAACCTACTCGACCTCCATGCCCCATGCTGGCGCAACAATCATCTTATTGGACTTACACGTTTGGACTTACTCTTTTGAGTTTCCAGCAGCCTTAACTAAGTCTGCTGGGAAATCCGGCGATGTCAGACCACTCGGTCGTCCATTCTCTAACACGTCGATGTCATACAATCTCGGCGACAACCGATCATGTACATTGTAGCACGCCGCTTCCACGAGCGGCGACTATACTAGCTTCTGAACCACTCGCCTTTCTCTAGTCCATGTGTTCTGCTAAACACGCCCCACGTAGTCACGTGTTAGACACGTCATCACACCCGATGACCTGGTCGGTACAGATTGTACAATCTTTTTCTTCATCTTAGCCTTGTAAAAATTGTATAGAATAGTTAGGAAGTATTTTTGACCTTGTATTCTAGGCCAAAGTAGAGTAGGGTGTAAATAGGAAAGAAAGTCAAGTGTAAAATAGTAAAAGAGGGGTGCAAATAGAAATATACGCAAGGAAGGCATGAATGTACACATGTGTCTTCTCAATGGAGAGGATTTTACCCCAATGAAGAAATGTCACTTGTCACTCTACCAATGGAAAGGATTTGCACCAATAAGATGGTGACACTCATCACACTCTAATTTGAGAGGTTTTGAGATACTTTCTCCTATAAATAGGAGTCTCTTGTACATGATTTTTAACTTTGATTTAACTAATGGAATGTTGTCCAATTTATGAGACAAATTTACTTGTTCAAAGTTCTCTCTAGAGTTGTCTTGCGAGAAAATTTTCTATACTCCTCCTAGTAGTTTTAGCCCAACCTCGATTTAGAAACTAAGTGTTGGCCTAACCTGATGTAGTCCTAACTTGAATCCATCTGGTTTTTTGTATTTTTTTTGTTTGTTGTGGTTTGATGGATGCCTTATGTGGGTTAAATGGATGAAGAAACTGGATGTAGAAGATCAATTTGGTTAGTGAATATAGAAGCTTAGAAGAGGTTAGGTGAACTCCTAAGAGATTCTAAGTTAGACACAAAAACTAGTGCTAACAAAGAGTGAGAAAATAAGACAAGATTTGCACAAATTTGGGCAGCAGTACTTTAATAAATTCTAAGCTAGTTTACAAGAGAGCTATCAATTGTATTTATAGTGCTAAGGGCAGCCAAGGTGAAATTTTTAACCCTAAAAACTCTTCACTCCCATGGTGACAATTGGTTTCCTCTCATTTGAGCAAATCCTCTAAAATTAGAGGTTGACAAATGTCCTCCTCTAATTGGAGGGAATCCTCTCCATTCTCATCAAGAGAAGGGGTGTGTTGGGATTGGTGGGAATCCTCTCCATTTAGGGGATAACATGTGGACCTTCATGCCTTCGTGATGGAGATCAAGATCAAGAAGAAACAGAGGCCAAAGATCAAGGACAAGAAGAGGTAGAGGCCGAAGTTGAAGAAGCTCAAGGAGACACTAGCTGATGAGAATCAACTAAAGGTGGCTTTTTATAATGAAGAACAAGATCATTCGCCTTCACATTTAAAGTTTTTCTTGTTAATCTTTGCAAAAGATAAAGCCCAAGCCCAAGCCCAAGCCCAAGAAGGCCAAAGCCCACAAAAGCCCAAAGACCATCCCATGAAGGGCAAGGCCAAGTTTTAAATAAATATTGTTTAGAAAGGTGCTTAGAGGGAAACATTAGAAACCTCTATTGTTAAAGCATCTTTTAGTCTTTAGTTAAGAGTCTTAGGGGGGGTGTATTAGTAGATAGGTGTAGGAGTAAATAAGGAGGTGCCAAAGTGAGAGAAAGGATCACACCTTCCTCATGCCTTGTTTTAGGCGCAAATTCTAGAAGCTTTTTGGGAGGGAGTTTTTTTGAATTTGTGTAGCTTACATTTCAGCACCTTAGGCTATAAATAGAGGTGCTCTCTTTGTAAAATTCAGATTGGAATTAATCTAAGAAAACTATACTCAAATTTTGAGTGACCTTTGGAGAGCTTTTGGAGCCTTCTTCTCTAGTCTTATCTTGATGGATCAATGGAGTCCTCAAGTGGCGACATCACTCTCATCTAGGAGCATTCCACACTTCTAGTGGCGAGATCATCCATCCTCCTTCCATCTTCATGAGCATTCTCTTCTCCTTCTTTTCTTCTTCTTCAATTGTTCATGTTGCTTTGTGTTCTTGAGTTTTTCAGTTTTGGTTTTTCTGTTTTCCAGCACTTTGTTCTGTTTTTGTTCTTAGGTCTGTTCGGTTCATATGAATTGTTGTTTAATTCTGTTCGGTCATTCCAGTTTTAATCTCTTTGTTGATTCAATTTGACAATATTTGGTTCATCCAAATGAGTTTGGGATTTGGTACTAGTTATTGGTGAGTTCTTGTCTTAGAACAATGATCCAACTCTAAGAAAAGTGCCTCTATATTTTTCCAGCTCAAGGTGATTCCTAAAAATGTCAAGAATCTTGTTCTATGTGGCTATTGGAATCACATCACTAGCTTACCTCAAAGGCTTACAAGGAGCAAGTTTAAGGAATTAGGAAGTAATGGTAGATTGTTTTCTCTTTTTATAGTGTCTTTTGTATAAAAAGTAGAATGTTTAATAAATAGTTTTTAGGAAGGTGCTTAGAGGGAAACATTAGATACCTCTTTTGTAAAGCATCTTTAGGCTTTAGTTTAGAATTTTCTAGAAGGTGACTATTCATAAGTCACTATAGGCGTTAGCTTAGGAGACTTTTGGGTAGCTTGTGGTACAAGCTTTGTAGCCTCATGACCGGCCCTTACTCCTATAAAAGGAGGGCTTGGGTCCTTCTAAATTCAGAATTGAAATTTGTAGTATCAAAACTCCCCCAAATTGGTGATTGAGTGTTGTGAGAACATGTCTTCTCCTCTTCGCAATCTCATCTTGAGAGCCTTGGTTCCCTCAAGTGGCTGCAATTCACACTTATCTTGGAGCATTCATACTTCAAGTGGCGTGTTCATCAACCAAGTTCTTCAACCACATAAGTCTTCTCTCTTCTCCATCTTTTCCTTTCATCTCCATGTCCATACGAATTCATAAACATGTCTTAGGTTCTTTCTATTCGGTGTTTAAGCTTGGTTTCATGATTTAATCGGTTCATCTTCCTTGCTTTTGTTCGGTGCATTTCAATTGTGAAGCATTTTAATCGGTTCATTTCATTTCTTAAGCAATTTAATCGGTTCATTTGCATTCTTGCACCTTTTAATCGGTTCAATTGACAAGAAATGGGCTTCCATATGAGTTTTGGTACAAGTTTTGGTGAGTTCTTGAAACATAGAACATTGATCCATTTCTATAAAAGTGCCTATTCAATCTCCAACTCAAGTTGATTCCATAAAATGTCAAAGAATCATCTATATCTTGCTATTGGAATCATATCACTCCGTTGCCACTCCACGCTTTCTATTTGTACTCTAGTAATTTATTTGTGCACCCTAAATGGTCTAGAGTTGCATTGGATCGTCCAAGGTGACCCAATTGTAATTCTAGTTACACTCTTTTTTTTCCTATTTACACCATACTCTAATTACCCAAATACATGGTCCATGAAAATAAGTCCAATACATGGCCAAGGTACAAGCTCAAATAAGGCCCAAATACAAGCACAATGAAATCCTACAAAAAAATTTACCAAACTACACTACTCTATATAAGCCTAAGAACATGAAAAATAATCTTAAAAATGAATGCTCTAATCAAAGTTGTATCTTCTTCAATCTTTTTAGTCCAAAGTTGTGGTGGCTTGGTGGTCCTCCATCGTAACCTTACTTAAGATTCACAATCATAATTTTCATCTTTTTCAAAATTTCTACAATTCTTCATGCTTTCACAATATCATTCATCTTCCATAGAAGATATTCAAATCAAAACAATAAAGAAGAAGATCTAAATATGAAGATTGCATCAGAGTGTGCTAAAAATTCAGAAACACATTTCATTTTATCCAAGTCTAAGATTTACAAGGAGAGGAGCCACTTATGTATAGGCTCAAGTGTTCACAAAATCATGCCTCTTAGATGCCTCCACCTTATTTAAGTTAAACGTAATCATGATGAAGATATGACCGTGAAAGCTACCTTAGGTTTCTAGAGTTCCTTTGAGTTATTTTTACCCAATTCTAAAAATGGATCAGAAATACAAAGCCAAAAGAAATATTATTCTACTTTTTACAAATTTATATAAGACTAGATAATGTGAGTTGATTTTAGATTGTTCCATTTTAGAGGTGAGACTTTACTTATGATTGAGATTTTTAACAAGTATATGGTTAGAACCCAAAGAAGATTCCCACTAGACACGAACTTAACGTAGTGGCTATGTAAGTGTGAAGGTTCACTTCTAGAGGGCAAAGGAAAAATACAAGGTAAATGAGTTGGGACTAGTTGAAGATACATCAGAAATGGCAGTTGAACAAACTGGAGCAGCAGCAGATGATGAACATTCAAGTTCAGAATGATGATGTTGGCACAGAGCGGAACAAAATCACAAGAGGAGATTGATACTTATCATGCACAATGAACAAAAAACTGGTTTTATCTTTTTGTTTAACTTTACTTTCAGTTTAATTTAGTAAGTTGACATTAGCATTCTAGTTTAATATTTCTTACTTTAGCTTTTGTTGATGGTAAGCTTAAGTTAGTATAATGGTTGATGTTTGCATATTTTGTGAAGTGAAATCTTGTATATAGATAGATGATGGTATGATTTTTTGGAAAAAAGAAAGCAAACAATAGTTTTAAATTAGAACAACTAAATGGATTGATCGGGGACTTAATTTGAAAAAGAATTTGTGGCTGGAACCATCACTCAAATGTGTAAAACTTGGAACAAGGTAAATAGTTGAAAGCCATGTCTGAGAACAAATGAGGAATTGAAATTAGCCAACCAAGTGAGAGTGTGAAACCTTTAAACAGTTTGAGAGACTTTCACTAGTGAAGAGTTAATTGTTGCCTAATTTTCTAGTCAATTTACATCACAAAATCAAATTTGGAGATGATTGAGGCATGTTTAATAAAGTTGGAGGTGAGAAAACTCAAAGCCAAACAGCTAACCTTTGTAATATATGATGAAATGTGCAGAAAAATAACCCTTTTTTTTAGCCAAATTTGTTTTATTGCACCCTAGCTTCTGATATACATATATTGTCCTACCTTGTGGTATGCTAACAAAAGGAGAGCATAGGTGCAATTCAAATTTCTATAATTAAAAGAATTGGGTTTGGTGTGGCTGCTAGGATTTTGAGAATAAAAAAAAAAAGGGGGAATGACAAAATTATCCAAATTCTCATTCTCTTTTCTAAAAAAAAAGAAAAAGAAAAGCAAAGGGGATTACAAGAATATAAAAAGAAGCAATGTGAATGAATCCTATGGAAAGGATAATGGATAACACAATTAGAAATTGAATTGCAAACATGCTAATCTTTTGTTAAGTGTGCATTTTGTTATCCTGGAAAAACCAAATTTTCTTTGTAACCCAACCTCATTACAACCTGAAAAAGACCTCAAGATCTATGTTTGTGAAAGTGTTTGTAATCAACTGGAAATGAAGGGCAACCTTAAATTAACTTGGAAATCAGTGAAAAAAAGAGGGAAAACACTCACCAATGAGGAATGAAGAGAGAAATTCCTTAGTTTGATTCCTAGTGAAGAGTAACAATTGTTTACCTTGGAAATTTAATACATTTTTAGCCTGTCTTGGTTTGAATTGATAGGAAACACCATAATTTTTTGTTTAATTATCTTGTGCTCTTTCCATGAAGTTGTTCTAATATTAAACTATAGATTTGATTTCTAAGGATTTTGGGGAAGAATGAACTCATATTTTTTTGGGATTCAATTACTTTGCTTGAGGACAAGCAAGATTCTAGGTTGGGGGGAATTTGATAAGTGCCAATGTGTAATTTTTATGATTGATAAAATTGAACACTTTGGAACTTAATTGTTGCTTAATGTAAGAAAATTACCCTAATCTGAGAATTATTGAATCTGATTATATATTTTTGAACCAAGAAACAAATGAAGAAATTTAATCTCAATTTTTGTGTAAATTGCAGATGAATATGAAGCATTGAAAGAATTATTCAAGCTGACATTGAAAGAAAGAAAGTAAAAACTTAATTGGATCACAAGAAGATTTAGCTCAAGCTAAAACTTGGCCGAGAGCAACAAATTTATTTAGCTAAAGCTAGATCATTTTAGCTCAGGCTAAAATTTGGCAAAGAGCAACAGAGTTATTTAGCTCAAGCTAGCTCATTTTAGCTCAGGCTAAAGTTTGGCCGAGAGCAATAGAGTTTTCTAGCTCAAGCTAGAATTTGGTAGAGAGCAACAAAGTTATTTAGCTCAGTTTAGCTCAAGCGAAAGTTGCAGAACAATTTTTTTTTCTTTTTCTGCATATCTAGCTTAGGCTAAAAGTTCTAGCTTAAGCTAAAATTACCCTACAATGAAAGTTTCTTGAAAATTTTCATTTTTTCTTTGCCAAAAGTTTCAAACCTTTCTAAGCTTTCTTCCATCCATTCATTTCACCTAACATTTCAAACCTACATGACCATTTCACATATCAAACTGGTTTTAAAGACATCAAATATTAAAACATACTACTAAATCAAAACAAAAATTAAAGACACATTTCAAAACAAAACACTAGGTTGCCTCCCAGCAAGCGCTCGTTTAACGTCATATAGCTTGACGCCTGATTAACATCATTGAAGGTTCAACAACATTCGTATCCACTCTGAAACACTCTTTATGATCATTTGAATACTTCATTGCTTCAAAAACATTAAAGCTTATTTCTTCATCTATAACACAAACCTTCAATTTTCCTTTGTCAACATCAATTATAACTTTGGCAGTTTTCATGAATGGTCTTCCCAATATCAAAGGTACTTCAGCATCTTCTTCAATATCCATTACAACAAAATCTACTGGGAATAGAAATTTATCTACCTTTACCAACAGATCTTCAACTATTCCATGTGGATATTTGATTTATCAATCAGCCAACTGCAAAGTCATTCTTGTTGGTTTCACTTCTACATCTCCCATTTTCTTCAGCATTAATAAAGGCATCAAATTAATACTAGCTCCACGATCCAATAATGTCTTTACAACAGTGATATTTCCTATGGTAATTGGCAAAGTGAAACTCCCAGGATCTCTAGATTTCTGCGGTAATGATTTTTAATAATAGCACTGCATCCAGCTTCCAATTCAATTATCTCCTGGTCATTGAATTTTCTTTTCTTTGTCAATAATTCCTTCATGAATTTAGCATATGTAGGCATCTGCTTTAAAGCTTCAGTAAAAGGAATGTTAATTTGCAATCTTTTGAGAATATTCATAAATCTTGCAAATTGCCTTTCTTTGCATTTCTTTGTAGGAGCATGTGGATAAGGTACATCTTTTATAGGAACACTCCTCTCTTGTTTTTCACTTCTTTGATTTTTTTCTATTTTCTCTCCAACATCTACAACATCTTCCTTATTCCTTCTTTCTCCTCCCTCACACTCAATCTCTTCTTTCTCAATCTCTATATCATTTAAAACCTCGTCCTCAACAACTAAATTATCTCCAGTTCCTTTTCCTATAACTTTCCCACTTCTGGTAGTAATGGACATGCAATGCTCCTTGGGATTGGTTTGTGTATTGGCTGAAAATTGACTACCTTGATTATCTACCAACTCTTTAGCCAGTTGCCCCACCTATGTCTCTAAATTTCTTATTGATGCTTCAGTATTTTTCTGATTGGATAGAGAGGCTTGCATGAACTTCTCAAAAGTATCCTCCAATTTGGATGTTCTCTCATGAACGGAAGGATAATGTGGTTGCTGCTGATAAAGAGCTTGTCTGTTAGATGATCCAGCCTCTTGCTTCCACCCAAATCCTTGATTTGGATTATTCCTCCATCCTTGAACCATGTTATTTGGATAGCTAGATGAAAAGCCACCTTGCCTTCCTTGATTATTCATATACTGAACTTCTTCCTCTAATGGATTTTGGTAAGAGCATTGGCCATTAAGCTGATCTCCCCCACAAAAATCACACTTCAAAGCTTGATTCTGAATTGAAGGAGAATTTACTGCATATATTGTTGAGGCAGTTTTGACATTTGCTTGGTTAATGCCTCAATTTGCTGAGTCAAAATCTTGTTTTGTGCTAAAATTGCATCTGAAGTACTAAGATCCAGCACCCCTTTCTTTTGCATTGTATATCTATCATGTTGAGCTTGGTAATCTGTTGAGGTTAAGGCATCAATGATTCTTGTAGCTTGTTCTGCATCAACACTCATCATTGTACCTCCTGCTGCAGCATCCAAGATCATTTTAGTACCAGGCCTCAAACCATTATGGAATATGTTCAACTGAGCAATATCCTCAAAGACATTATTAGGACATCTTCTTAACATCACTTTAAAGCGTTCCCAAGCTTCACAAAAAGGTTCATTTGGCCCTTGCCTGAATGTGGAGATATCATACTTAGCCTTGATATATCGAGAAAGTGGGAAGAATCTATGTAGGAATTTCTCTACTACATCATTCCAGCTACTTAGACTCTGGTTTGGATATGACTTTAACCATTCTTTTGCTTTGCCTGCAAGTGAGAAAGGAAATAGACGCAGATAAACAGATTCAATATCATTTTCCTCGAAGCCCATGGTCCCAACCAACTCATAGAATGTGGATAAATGAGTATAAGGGTCTTCATGATCCATTCCAGTGAATTGATGAGTGTTGATTAAGCTGAGAATAGTTGGCTTCATTTCTAATGATTTGGTGGCAGGAGGTATGGCTATGCTGGAGAAATGCCTCGGTCTTTGTTGCATAGCATAGTCTCCCAATGTTCTTCTAGGGATTTTGTCTATTTTCAGCCATTTGGAACTCTGTTTTATTGTGTGAGTTGAGAGTGTTGCAAGATCCTACTTTTGTTTGTCCTTGCTTCTTCTTTTCTTCTCTCTTCTTGCTCTGATTTTTTCTAGCTGTTTTCTCAATTTCTGGATCAAATTCCAATTGATCTTCAGGAACCTGTCCTCTCAATAACATGTATCTAAGACAACTCAAACAAGGATTATCACATGATAAAAGAATAAGATCTAAACAAGTGTCTATTCACAAAGAAAACAAAATATTCACAATACTCAATGAGTTATACTTCAGAAATTCTTAAAAGAAATTGTTCCCTGGCAACGGCGCCAAAAACTTGTTGATATTTCTCCGCAAGTGTACCGAATCAATTGTAATATAATACTCTTTAAAGTACGTGTACCGTCCCGTATCCGGGCGTTGACTAAGTCAAAGTCAAAGTCAACGACTGGAAAGTCAAAGTCAACGCAAGGCGTCGCCTAGGTGTAGAGACGCCAAGAGGAAGCGTCGCCAAGGCAAGGCGTCGCCAAGGCAAAGCGTCGCCCAGATGGAGGCATCGCCTCACTAGGGCGTCGCCAGATCAAACAGTGTAAAAAACAAGGCAATCACGGTGTGGTTCCCCGATACCCATGGGTAGGAAAGACCATGGAGGGAGTGACGCCGTGGGAAGGCCTCAGGTCCCAATAGCATGGGGCAGCAATAAAGAGAAAGAAAAGGTGGCTTCAAGGCCATAGTAATAGTACCAGTGAAGGGCAGCCTGACTCGTGAAGTGCTCCTGCCGCCCCAGAGACGCCTGTGGGGCAGATACGACTCAAGAGGAAAGTCACGCCCAGGGCAACCGGGTGCAGAGTACAAAAGGAAGGCAGATACGCTCTCAAAGTAAGTGACTAGATACTTGGGGGCATGAGTTGGCACCCAAAAAGTCACCCCTAGTGCAGTAGCACTCCCAGCAGGAGGACTCACACGTAGAAACGTCCCCAGGTGGGCCGAAGCGCCCCCAGATGGGGTCATGGCGTCGTGAGGCCCTCCACGTGTATGACAGCCATGCAAGAATAGAAACACCCTTTAGTCAGGTGCCAGGTAATTAAAAGTTATTCAATACAGTTTCCCTTTCGAGCATTCAGGTACTATAATGGCTCCCGAGCGTTTCAAACGTCTTAAATGCGCTACGTTTTCTAATTAAGCGCTTTAATGAGTGCGTTACGTTTGTGATTAAAAGCGCTTTAAGGCGCTTTAAAATGCTTGGGTAGTTTAAATAGCGCAGAGAATGTTGGAAAAAGGGTTGGAACTTTCGGCAAATTGACCAGAGAACTCTTTAGTTGCTTGCTCGTGCTTCAAGGTTACGTACAAGTGACTGGGGAATATTTTTGCCTGAAGGAGACAACACACGCATATACACATTTCTTTTACCACCTTCGGAGTGCCATATGCGGTGCTCAATCACGTAGGTGGATAGTTTTTGGTGTTTCTTGCTGGCTGACTTGAGCGTCGGAGTGCACACGGCCGCTAGGGCGCCTTTTTGTCCTCTTTTTTGCAGGAATCCACGGGCAACCAGTGGGAAGGAGTCCCTAGCTGACGGTTGAGGTCGCGCACGAAGACGTCCCGGTCAACCGGACGGAACATTTGGCGTCCACCGTGGGGCCGATATAAAACATCAGTCCCATCACAAGTTCGAGAAGGTTTATCAAGTTACAGTAACGTTCAAGGAGATTGGAGTGACAATGGCCCCCACCGGACGAAGAGCAGCGCGCGCAGCCCTAGCAGACCTATCCATGCAGCGGGTCCTAGAAATAATGAGGGGGCTGCAGCAGGACATGGCGGATTCGAAAATGGAGCAGGAACGCATGCAGCCAGACCTTGACGCCTCGCATGAGCGGAACGAAGAGCTCCACCGTGTGAATGAGGAGTTGCGCCAGGGCCTGAGAAACGATAGGAGGCGGCCTGGGCATGACGAGACGGAGAACCATTCCCCACCAAGGGAGTTTTCCACTCCTTTCTCACAAGAGATCCTAGACGCAGCGATCCCAAACACGTTTGCGGGACCCAAGTTGATCTTCACCGGGATGGAGGACCCAGAGACGCCCCCAGATGGGGTCATGGCGTCGTGAGGCCCTCCACGTGTACGACAGCCATGCAAGAATAGAAACACCCTTTAGTCAGGTGCCAGGTAATTAAAAGTTATTCAATACAGTTTCCCTTTCGAGCATTCAGGTACTATAATGGCTCCCGAGCGTTTCAAACGTCTTAAATGCGCTACGTTTTCTAATTAAGCGCTTTAATGAGTGCGTTACGTTTGTGATTAAAAGCGCTTTAAGGCGCTTTAAAATGCTTGGGTAGTTTAAATAGCGCAGAGAATGTTGGAAAAAGGGTTGGAACTTTCGGCAAATTGACCAGAGAACTCTCTAGTTGCTTGCTCGTGCTTCAAGGTTACGTACAAGTGACTGGGGAATATTTTTGCCTGAAGGAGACAACACACACATATACACAGTTCTTTTACCACCTTCGGAGTGCCATATGCGGTGCTCAATCACGTAGGTGGATAGTTTTTGGTGTTTCTTGCTGGCTGACTTGAGCGTCGGAGTGCACACGGCCGCTAGGGCGCCTTTTTGTCCTCTTTTTTGCAGGAATCCACGGGCAACCAGTGGGAAGGAGTCCCTAGCTGACGGTTGAGGTCGCGCACGAAGACGTCCCGGTCAACCGGACGGAACATTTGGCGTCCACCGTGGGGCCGATATAAAACATCAGTCCCATCACAAGTTCGAGAAGGTTTATCAAGTTACAGTAACGTTCAAGGAGATTGGAGTGACAATGGCCCCCACCAGACGAAGAGCAGCGCGCGCAGCCCTAGCAGACCTATCCATGCAGCGGGTCCTAGAAATAATGAGGGGGCTGCAGCAGGACATGGCGGATTCGAAAATGGAGCAGGAACGCATGCAGCCAGACCTTGACGCCTCGCATGAGCGGAACGAAGAGCTCCACCGTGTGAATGAGGAGTTGCGCCAGGGCTTGAGAAACGATAGGAGGCGGCCTGGGCATGACGAGACGGAGAACCATTCCCCACCAAGGGAGTTTTCCACTCCTTTCTCACAGGAGATCCTAGACGCAGCGATCCCAAACACGTTTGCGGGACCCAAGGTGATCTTCACCGGGATGGAGGACCCAGAGACGCCCCCAGATGGGGTCATGGCGTCGTGAGGCCCTCCACGTGTACGACAGCCATGCAAGAATAGAAACACCCTTTAGTCAGGTGCCAGGTAATTAAAAGTTATTCAATACAGTTTCCCTTTCGAGCATTCAGGTACTATAATGGCTCCCGAGCGTTTCAAACGTCTTAAATGCGCTACGTTTTCTAATTAAGCGCTTTAATGAGTGCGTTACGTTTGTGATTAAAAGCGCTTTAAGGCGCTTTAAAATGCTTGGGTAGTTTAAATAGCGCAGAGAATGTTGGAAAAAGGGTTGGAACTTTCGGCAAATTGACCAGAGAACTCTCTAGTTGCTTGCTCGTGCTTCAAGGTTACGTACAAGTGACTGGGGAATATTTTTGCCTGAAGGAGACAACACACATATACACAGTTCTTTTACCACCTTCGGAGTGCCATATGCGGTGCTCAATCACGTAGGTGGATAGTTTTTGGTGTTTCTTGCTGGCTGACTTGAGTGTCGGAGTGCACACGGCCGCTAGGGCGCCTTTTTGTCCTCTTTTTTGCAGGAATCCACGGGCAACCAGTGGGAAGGAGTCCCTAGCTGACGGTTGAGGTCGCGCACGAAGACGTCCCGGTCAACCGGACGGAACATTTGGCGTCCACCGTGGGGCCGATATAAAACATCAGTCCCATCACAAGTTCGAGAAGGTTTATCAAGTTACAGTAACGTTGAAGGAGATTGGAGTGACAATGGCCCCCACCAGACGAAGAGCAGCGCGCGCAGCCCTAGCAGACCTATCCATGCAGCGGGTTCTAGAAATAATGAGGGGGCTGCAGCAGGACATGGCGGATTCGAAAATGGAGCAGGAACGCATGCAGCCAGACCTTGACGCCTCGCATGAGCGGAACGAAGAGCTCCACCGTGTGAATGAGGAGTTGCGCCAGGGCCTGAGAAACGATAGGAGGCGGCCTGGGCATGACGAGACGGAGAACCATTCCCCACCAAGGGAGTTTTCCACTCCTTTCTCACAGGAGATCCTAGACGCAGCGATCCCAAACACGTTTGCGGGACCCAAGGTGATCTTCACCGGGATGGAGGACCCAGAGACGCACCTGGCTGCATTTCACACGCAGATGGTCCTGATAGGCGGTTCTGATGCTGCCAAGTGCAAGCTCTTCATGAGCACCCTGACCGGGATGGCTATGGACTGGTTCATTAGCCTCCCAGAAGGTCATATCACATCCTTCCGCCAATTGTCGCGGTTATTCCGAGAACAGTACTTAGCGAACAAGGCCCCGCCGCCGGTCTCCTACCACCTGTTCGACGTGAAGCAATATCATGGGGAGACCCTGAAGGAGTATATCAATCGCTTCGGGGCCCAGGTCGTGAAGGTTGGTACAACAGAAGAGCCTATGATCGTGTACGCATTTGTGAAAGGCGTATGCCCCGGCCCCTTCGGAGAATCCATTATCCGCAATCGCCCTAGGACGTTCGCTGAATTACGGCGCAGGGCAGTAGAGCATATTGCTTCGGAAGGGGAGGTATGTGTGAAGCGCACCAGCGCCGTGCCCACACGCCCGAGGGTACCGGCGCGAGTTCAACCCGTCAGAGTCAATGAGACCATGACGGGGAGAAAGAAGCCAGAGGCGAGACGCCCCTACGAGGCCAGAAAGCCCCAGCCCCGGGGCCCAGCAGGAGGCGAACGCCCCGCCAGAGAAAGAGCAAGACCGGCGAGGTACAACTTCGTGGTTGAGTTGAAGGATTTGATCGCCGTACCCAACATAGCCGAGAGGCTGAGGCGACCAGCGAAGACCGACAAGGTGTTAGAGCCCCGTAAAGACTCTTGGTGCGAATTCCACGAGGCTTTCGGGCACCAAATTGATAATTGCCTGTCGTTGGGCTACCAGCTAGATGAGCTGGTGAGGACTGGGTTTTTGAAAGATTATGTCGCAGATTCCACAACGACCGCCACCTTGCCGCCGCCGGCAGATGAGCCAGCACACGAGATGCCTGTGCTTGGCGAGGTCCACACCATTGCTGAAGGTTTTTCCGGCGGAGGACCCACCGCCTCCCAGCGGAAGAAATACGCGAGGGGGGTGAATTCAATCGAGGAGAGGCTCTCGGGGGAGCCCTGGGAGTCAGATATTGTGTTCACAAGAAGAGACCTCCGAGATGTGGTGCCCCACGACAACGATCCCGTTGTCATCTCAGTCGTCACAGCTGGAAGGAAGGTCCACAGAGTGCTTGTTGATCAAGGAAGCTCGGCAGACGTCATGTTTCTGTCGACCTTTAATAAGTTACGGTTGTCCCCCGATCTACTGAGTCCCTATACGGGATGTTTGTATGGGTTCGGGGATAACCAGGTAGAAGTCCGGGGGTACCTGGAGTTGAGGACTACGTTCACAGACGGAGAGGCCTCCCGTACCGAGAGCATCCGGTACCTCGTCGTGAACGCTAATTCTGCCTACAACATCTTGCTGGGCAGACCGGCGTTAAACCGTCTGAGCGCAGTGTCCTCCACCCGTCACATGAAGATGAAGCTGCCGGACCTCAGTGGCCGGGTGATAGTCATCAGGTCAGACCAGGAGGAGGCGAGGAAATGCTATGAAAACAGCCTGAAAACGAAGAGAGGCGTATTCATGGTGTATGAACGTCCGCCAAGCGCGGACGCGTCGATGATTGAGGCGACGCCCGCTGGGCTGACGTCTGAAGCGGCCATAGCAGAGAGGGCGATGCCCGAAGCAGATGTGCCAATGGAGGAAGGCCTTGACGACGCGGCGCCCGTAGAAGAGGCGGCGTTCGTCGAAGATGATAGCAGGGAGCAGCCTGCAACTAACGCCATGGAAAGGGAGATTGGCGGCAAAGCTTTCAAGTTAGGAAGTTCGCTAAGCCCAAAAGAACAGGAAGGGTGGCAGAAGTGATTTCGCGCCACCTGGATGCCTTCGCATGGTCCGCCTCGGATATGCCAGGCATCGACCCTGATTTCCTGTGTCAACACCTCAGCATGGACGCCACGGTCCGCCCCGTGCGTCGGAAAAGGAGGAAGTTCAATGAGGAACGACAATGGGTGGTGAAAGAAGAAACGCAGAAGCTGCTGAGTGCTGGCCACGTTAGGGAGATTCAGTACCCTGAGTGGCTCGCCAACGTCGTCTTGGTGAAAAAGGAGAACGGAAAGTGGAGAATGTGCGTTGACTTCACGGACCTGAACAAGGCGTGCCCAAAGGATTCCTATCCGTTGCCCAGCATCGACGCCTTGGTAGACAGTGCGTCCGGCAGCAAGGTGTTAAGTTTCCTGAACGCCTTCTCAGGGTACAACCAAATCAAGATGCACCCAAGAGACGAGAGCAAGACTGCGTTCATGACGGAGACATGCAGTTACTGCTATAAGGTGATGCCCTTCGGGCTGAAAAATGCGGGCGCCACGTACCAGAGGCTAATGGACAAGGTCCTGGCGCCAATGCTTGGGAGGAATGTGTACGCTTATGTCGACGACATGGTAGTGGCGTCGCAGAGTAGGGTGCAGCACATGGCAGACCTGGAGGAGTTGTTCAACACAATATCCAAATACCGCCTCAAGTTGAACCCCGAAAAGTGTGTTTTCGGGGTAGAGGCCGGTAAGTTCTTGGGTTTTTTGCTCACCGAGAGGGGGATAGAGGCGAACCCCGACAAATGTGCGGCTATTATCGCCATGCGGAGTCCGACATCGGTAAAGGAGGTGCAACAGTTGACAGGGCGGATGGCGGCGCTCTCGAGGTTTGTTTCCGCCGGAGGAGAAAAGGGGCACCCGTACTTCCAGTGCCTCAAGAGAAACAGTCGCTTTGCATGGACTGATGAGTGCGAAGCGGCTTTCATTAAGCTGAAGGAGTACCTGGCGACGCCACCGGTCCTCTGCAAGCCGGTAACGGGCGTGCCCCTCCGTTTGTATTTTACTGTAACGGAGCGGGCCATCAGTTCTGTGTTGGTCCAAGAGCAGGACCAGGGTCAGAAGCCCATCTACTTCGTGAGCAAGGCCTTACAGGGGGCTGAGACGAGGTACCAAGCACTGGCGGTAGTGTTCTCTGCTAGGAGGCTCCGTCATTACTTCCACAGTTTTACGGTGGTGGTGATGACCAATCTCCCCATACAGAAAGTGCTGCAGAAACCCGATGTGGCAGGAAGAATGGTACGCTGGGCAGTGGAGCTGTCAGAATTCGACATCCAGTACGAGCCTAGAGGGTCCATCAAAGGGCAGGTGTACGCGGATTTTGTAGCAGAACTTTCGCCCGGAGGTGAGCAAGAGGTGGAAGCTAATTCGCAGTGGCTGCTCTCGGTTGATGGCTCTTCAAACCAACAAGGGAGCGGTGCGGGAATAGTGTTGGAGGGACCCGACGGCATACTGATCGAGCAGGCCTTGCGTTTTTCCTTCAAGGCAAGTAACAATCAGGCAGAATATGAAGCCTTGATAGCAGGAATGCTCTTGGCCAACGAGATGGGCGCACAGAACCTCCTGGTGAAGAGCGACACTCAGTTGATTACGGGGCAGGTGTCGGGTGAATTCCAGGCGAAGGACCCACAGATGGCGGCGTATCTAAAATACGTCCAGTTGTTGAGGGGGGCATTCAACGCTCTTGAGCTGATACATGTCCCGAGGGAGCAGAATGCCAGAGCTGACCTGCTTGCAAAGCTGGCCAGCTTAGGCAAGGGGGGTAGACAGAGGACAGTGATCCAGGAGACTCTCAAAGCTCCGCGTCGATTCGTGGAAGACAACAGGGTGGATGTCCTCCAGATTTATACATCAAGGGGAAGGCCGAGGAGCCATTCCTCTTTAACCCAAGATACGCAGAAGGCGCCCCGCATCAGCATATACGCGGGTGTGCCTGAGGAAGAGCAAATGCAGGTCTGTGTTTTGTCCAAGGGAGACACCTGGATGACGCCCTATAAACGGTACCTGGCGGATGGGGCTCTTCCAGTGGACCCTGAAGAGGGCAAAAAAGTCAAAATAAATGCCGCTAGATATACTTTGGTGGATGGGGTGCTGTTCAGGCACGGCTTCACTCACCCTATCCTAACATGCGTCAGTGGCGATGAGTGCACCAGGATAATGGCGGAGCTACACGAAGGCATCTGCGGAAGCCATGTAAGAGGAAGGTCCTTAGCCTCCAAGGTAATACGCGCAGGTTTCTTCTGGCCAACAGTGAAAGAGGATTGCGCACGGCACGACCAGCGGTGTAGGCAATGCCAAAAGCACGCGGACTGGCACAAGGCGCCGCTAGAAGAGTTAAGGTCTATATACAGCCCGTGGCCTTTCCACACATGGGGAATTGACATCCTGGGCCCTTTCCCACTGGCAATCAGGCAGATGAAGTATCTGATCGTCGCCATAGAATACTTCACTAAGTGGATAGAGGCGGAGCCTGTGGCACAAATCACTGCGCATAAGGTACAACATTTTGTGTGGAGAAACATCGTGTGTCGCTTTGGCGTACCCAGGCGCCTGATATCTGACAACGGGACCCAGTTTGCCAGTCAGCAGTTGAGAAATCTGTGCGCTGAAGTGGGAATCAAACAAGTGTTCGCGTCGGTTGAACACCCCCAGACCAATGGACAAGTAGAGTCAGCAAATAGAGTCCTGCTGAGGGGGTTAAAAAGAAGGTTAGAGAAGGCCAAAGGGGCGTGGGCGGAAGAGGTGCCAAGGATTGTATGGGCGTATCACACCACGCCCCAATCCTCTACTATGGAGACGCCTTTCAGTTTGGTGTACGGGTCGGACGCGATGATTCCAGTAGAAATACACGAAAGGTCACCGCGTTTTCAAAACTTTGTGGTGGAGGAATCTAATGAAGAGAGGCGGGTGAACCTGGATCTGCTAGAAGAGGCCAGAGAAGAAGCTAGAATAAAAGCTGAAGCGATGAAGAGAAGAGTAGAGCGACAGTATAGCTCTAAGGTAAAGCCGCGACAGTTTCAGGTGGGCGACCTAGTGATGAGGAAAGCCCACCCGTACGAGTTGGAAAATAAGCTGTCTCCCAAACGGACCGGGCCCTTCAGAGTTACTGAGGCTAAGGGCAATGGTTCGTACAACCTGGAGACTTTAGATGGAGGCCCTATCCCGCGCAGTTGGAATGCAGCCAACTTAAAATTTTATTTCAGTTGACTTATGTAAGCAGTATGTAACGATTTAGTTGAAGGGGACGCTCTTTTGTCACCCTAATAAATGGAAAAACCAGTTGAGAAAAAGAAGTGCCTTGGTTTTCAGCCTTTATCTTTCCTTGTTAGAAGTAATGTGATGCGCCGCCTAGGCCATGGTGCCGCCAAGGAAGAAGGCGTCGCCTAGGTCATGGCGTCGCCCAGAAAGAGGGCGTCGCCCAAGTGAAGGCATGCATCGTTGGCAGAACGGGACGAAAGGAAAGCGCGCAGTATATGAAGCACATGCAAAGTAAAGTGGCGTTGCAAAAAAAAAAAAAATCAAGTATGATGTTGAAAGTTGTTGTTACAAGCAATGTTCAATACAATGGGAGTGGTACAAACGGAGCAAACGCTACAAATCATACAAAAATGCTAACAAGCCATTCCTCAGTGGTCATCAGAGTCATCGCTAGAGGAAGACGAAGCCTCTTTTCCAGCCTGCAGAGCTCGAATAAGTCGTGCCCTCTTTTCTTGGTTTATTTTCGAACCTGCACCAGGGAAAAAGACGTGTTAGAGATACCAAGGCAAGACATGCACATACAAAAAGCAACAAAGGCCGGAGTTGCCAAGGCAGCGGTTCTTACATATGTACTTCTCAAGAGTCCCAGCGTTAGACTCCAGGCTGATCACCGTGGCAGAGTCAAAACCTCCCGCCTCAGCAAGAATCCGGCAAGCTATTTGATCACTTGGAGCCAGATTCTTGAGGGGTTTGGCTTTGAGGACCTTTTCCTCTCTCACCCAGTACAGCGGAAACCCATCCAGAGCGTCGGGAGCAAGATCAGTACAGCAGATCTTGAAGAACCGGCTTTTCCACCCCGTGAACGAGCTTTGAAAGGGTGTGAAGAGAACTCTTCCGGGTACATTGCTGAGAGTTACCCAGAGGTTGTGTCTCTGTCTCTTCACCTCAAAAAAGTGAAGAAAGAGGTCAACCGAGGGTGCACAACCCAGAAACCCGAAGAGGATATCGAAGGCCTTGACAAAGGCCCAGCTGTTGGGGTATAACTGGGCCGGAGCCACGTTGATCTCTGTCAGCAGTTCCTTCTCAAACCAAGAAAAGGGTAAGCGCACTCCGATGGTCTTGAACACCACCTGGTAAAAGTAAAAGAAAGGGACCCCTCTGTTGGCCCGTTCGTCTCCACATACTGGCTCCCCTAGAGTGCAAGGGAGCACAGCGATGTCGTCATCATGCCTCCTCGCGAAGGCCCGGTGGTCATAGGAACACGAATCCCCTTTGTGTTCGCGTATGGCCCTGGTTGAGAGCAAACACGAACACTCGTCAAGAAGTTCACTCGAGGCCCGAGGGTACAAGTCTTTGGGACGGACCCTGGAGGAAGCATCGTGGGAAGACATTCTTTACCAAGATCAGGATTTGCCAGAAATGCAAGGGTTGAGTGAGGGGAGCGAAGGTTAGAATAACCCTTCGACAGAGAAGGAAGGGTGCAAGAAGAAAGAACGCAAGTAGGTTATGAAGAGTGAGAAAATGATGAAGATAGTTCCAGAGTTTAAAGAGTTAAATAAAGCGGTTAGAGCGCCAAACGACACGAATGGATGCACCGCACGATTGATACACGTGGCAGAAGATGAAAGGATGACGCTGGCACCACTGGTTTAAATCAGAAAACGTCCCATCAACAGAATATCCAGTGGTACGATCCGCCGTCGAAAATGAGTCAGGGGCACAGCAGGAGTCAGGACTTAATGAAATGACTGAATGTCCCATAAACCATACAAGCAGCGCCACGTGGATCAAGCCGAATGACAGAACGTCACATCAGCCATACAGGAGGTGCCACGCGGATGGCACGGACACAACCTTGAGCTCTTCGCTGTTATCAGGCGTTGACCAAGGCAAGAATTAAGGTCAATGTCGAAGTAAAGGTAACGCCCGAGGCGTCGCCAGGAAGGAAGTAAAGGGCGACGACAGCGCGAGATGTCGCGGGCGTCGCCAACCCAAATACCGACTGGCGTCGCTACCCCCGATACCCACAGGTAGGAAAGACTGTGGAGGGAGACGAAATCCCAGAAAGCAAAGTTAGTCACAGGCATCGCCTCCCCGATACCCACAGGTAGGAAAGACTGTGGAGGGAGACGAAATCCCAGAAAGCAAAGTTAGTCACAGGCATCGCCTCCCCGATACCCACAGGTAGGAAAGACTGTGGAGGGAGACGAAATCCCAGAAGGCAAAGTTAGTCACAGGCGTCGCCTCCCCGATACCCACAGGTAGGAAAGACTGCGGAGGGAGACGAGATCGCCAAACGCCAGCGAATCACTGGCAGGGCGTTCCCCGATACCTATGGGAAGGAAAGACCATGGAGGGAACAGACCCTCTCCAAAGCGCTCAGCGTTTTAGACACCCGAGGAGGATACGGTGCTGCTGTAGCAGGCCTCTCCTTAGGCGTGGGCGCCAAGCGTTAAGGATCAAAGAAAGGGCCTTTCGGTATCAGAGACGTCTCGTGGACGATACGGCGTCACTAAGTGAGCCTCTCCATGGGCGTGAGGGTTGGCGTGCAAGCTTACCCGATCATACCAAACCGCCCAACGAAGTGAAAGAAATGGGCAGAACCCAGATAAAATAAGTGAAGCGCGTGAAGGGGAAAGATGAGAATGAGATTGCATAGGCAGAATCGTATGTGGCAAAGAAATAAAGGCAACCATACGAACATCCCAAATCAGTAACAAGAGTACGGATAGTTCAAAGAATTACAAGTTTTGACAGATAAAATCAAAAAACGAAGGTAAAGAATAAAAGAGTTAAGCTTGAAGAGGAAGGTGGCGGATGAGAGGCAGCGGTTCAGTCATTCAAGTCCAT
The DNA here is from genome assembly GCF_000499845.2 of Phaseolus vulgaris. Lineage (NCBI taxonomy): Eukaryota > Viridiplantae > Streptophyta > Magnoliopsida > Fabales > Fabaceae > Phaseolus > Phaseolus vulgaris. Next base: position 33,604,034 of record NC_023749.2, on the reverse strand, counting down.
GGGCACGACCTTCCCGTCGACGACGTGGTGTGTGGGGTCGCAGTTCGAAAGGTTGACACCAGGATTCTCGCAGGACGCCTGGGTTAGGGCCTCTTGGAACCCCTCCTCGAAGGTACCCGCCATCTCCTGGATAAGGGACTTTTTCTCCTTCTCCAGTTCCTCAATGGCGGCGTCTCCAGAGGTCACCTGCTTCTCCAGAGCCTCTTTCTCCACGCGAAGCCGGCTAACCTCGACCCGTAGTTTGTCGTAGTCAACTCAGAGAAGGTCCATAGCTTTGTCTGGGTGGCCATTTCCTTCTCCATCCGCTCCACCTTGGCAGCCTGTTCGCAGCAACGGTCCTTCAGGTCCTTTTGGGTTTCTGCATCCGCTTTGACCACTTCCTGAAGACCCGTTACCTGCACTTGAAGAGCAACTTCCCGAGTTTAGAAGCCTGCCTGGAGCTCCAATGCCTCCGCCAGTTGCCTCTCTGTTTCTTCCTTGGACTCTTGTATTTGTTTCAGAGAAGTTTGATAGGCTTCGTTCTGGCGTCCCAAGGTCCTCATTTCCTCTTCCAGGGTAGATGCCTTTGTTTCCAAGGCTTGGAGGGTTTGAGCTTGCAAGACCGCGTTTCTGGCCTGGGAGCGCCATTCGAGAGCCACCGCCAAGAAGGCCCCCAAGTAGAAAGGCATGCCTTCCCTCCTATCGGTACCTTCTGGCATAGTCCCGCCACTGAAACCCCTCATCAGATGCATGATTGGAGGAGGGATGGCGATGAAGTCGGGGGCGGCAGCGTCGGGAGCCGAGGAAGCAGTGGTTTCTGGCGGCGGCGGAGGCGGGGCAGATTCGGCGCCTTCGCCCCTTTCCTCTTGGAGTATCCTAGGAGGGAGTGAGGTTGCGCTTGGAGGGTTGTCCATAAAGGGGTTCCCTCCCTGCGGCGACGTCTCTACCAGAAGAGGAACCCGCGCGGATTTTCTCCTTCTGAAGGGTGCCACCCCTTCTGAATCCTCATCATCTGACAGAATCTCCAAAACCCTTTTCCCTTTGTCAAGCGGGATTGGAGCCGGTGACGAGGCCGCAGCTAGGGGAACGACGGCGATAGGCGGAGGAGAATTGGGAGTTGGAAGCACTTTGGAGCCAGGTGGAGATGTCGGAGATGGGCTAGAAGGAGCTTCAGCGGTGACTGGAGGTGGCGGTGACAGAGCCGGTGGGAGAACCGGATTGGCAGCAGGGCTGGAGGAGGCGCCTTCCTTGGCGGCACGAGCCTCCTTCAGTGCTTTCGCCAACATTATTCTTTTGGAAACGCCCATCACCGATCCTACATCAAGACAGGCCAAACAGCAAGGATTAGTACTAGAGCAGTTATGCGAATTCACAATACATGAAGAGACGTGAAATGCAAGTAACATTGTACAGCGAAAAATGGTAGCATAAGTTTGATTCAGATGAATCAGAAGGAAGATTCTATGGCCAAATATATGCAGATAACCACAACAACTAATGCATCATAAATCACCAAGGGCAGATACCGAAGTAGGTAGAAAGCCCATGGGCATTGAATTCGTTCGCGATGAGTTTGGCGGTATCGAAGACTATTCCCAGTCCCGCCAAGGCTTTGCATACATCCCGGTCAGGCGGGGCAAGCTCGTCCAGAGCCAAGGGCTTCATGGTTATGGGTTTGTCTGTCCAGTACAGGGGAAAGCCCTCTAGGATGGTAGGATCGCGCTTGGTCGCGCGTACCTTGAAGAATTTCCCCTTCCATCCTTTGAACGAATTCTGGAAGAGCGTAAGGATGATGCGCCCGACGATGCCAGAAAAGCTCATCCAAAGGCTCTTCCCTTGCTTCTTTACCTCGAAGAAGTGAAGAAAAACGTCCACAGAGGAGGAACACCTAGATAGCCGCAGAGAATTTGGAACCCCCTCACGAAAGCCCAACTGTTGGGATGGAGTTGGGCGGGAGCAGTGTTTATCTCTGTCAGTAGCTCTTTTTCGAAGGGAGTGAGGGGCAGACGCAGGCCCACCCTCTTGAGCACCATTTGATAGAGGAAGAAGAAATGGCATCCCCCAGTATCCCGTGAGTCCACACAAACGGGCATCCCAGGTCGCACTCGGCTTACCAGGACTTGGGAGTCGTGATTTTTGTGGAAAGCATTGAAGTTATAGAGAGCAGGGTCCCCCCTGTGATCCTCCACGTCCTCAACAGAGTTCAGGAGGGAACATTCGTCCAGAAGTTCGTCGGGGGCCCAGTCATATTCGCCCTTATAATAAGACTTAGGGAGCGGGGGAGGCGCGGTGGTCTTAGTTTTCGCCATCAATGCCAATGCTGAAGATCAAAAGAAAAAGAAAGGGTTCAGAGAAAAGGGGTTGGGGAGAAGAAAAGGGAAAAATGGAAGAACCCTAGGAGCGCCCTACCCACAAGAGAACGAAGGGAAACGAGAGGAACAAAGAAGCATGCAAACAATATCCAGAGAAATGCGGTAATATGGACAGTCCCAGGCAGTTCATACAGTAAAGAGAATCATCAAGGAGGGAAAAACCGTACCTTTGGGGGCTGAAGGGCGTGGAGAGCGGAAGCGCGAACAAACAGGGGTCGCAAGAGAAAGGATTTGGAGAAGATGAACAGTGACAGAGGGCAGAGAAAGTGGATGTAACAGTAGTGGCAAGCGCGGGGTTTGGTAACTTAAACGTTACGAGAAGCGCGAGGGCCAACGAAGGATAACCGTGTGATGACGCCACGTGTTGCAAGATTAAGCGCAAGAGGTTCTTGAAGACGACCGCACGATGAACCACGTGGCACGCGATTAAGCGCAACTTCAAAAGACATTATTTTTCCCATTTCAGGGATGTCCAATCAGCCATTAAGAATACCTCTGTGGTTCAGAAAGTGTCACGTCAGTAATTCGAAAAATTGCTGAGTCAGCAGAGAATGACACGTCATCAGGCAGGCACGCAGACGGCGTGGGCGAGGCTTTAGTCTTTGCGCTGAAGACAAGTCTTCGGCTTAAGACTGGGGGGCTTGTGTACCGTCCCGTATCCGGGCGTTGACTAAGTCAAAGTCAAAGTCAACGACTGGAAAGTCAAAGTCAACGCAAGGCGTCGCCTAGGTGTAGAGACGCCAAGAGGAAGCGTCGCCAAGGCAAGGCGTCGCCAAGGCAAGGCGTGGCCAAGGCAAAGCGTCGCCCAGATGGAGGCATCGCCTCACTAGGGCGTCGCCAGATCAAACAGTGTAAAAAACAAGGCAATCACGGTGTGGTTCCCCGATACCCATGGGTAGGAAAGACCATGGAGGGAGTGACGCCGTGGGAAGGCCTCAGGTCCCAATAGCATGGGGCAGCAATAAAGAGTAAGAAAAGGTGGCTTCAAGGCCATAGTAATAGTACCAGTGAAGGGCAGCCTGACTCGTGAAGTGCTCCTGCCGCCCCAGAGACGCCTGTGGGGCAGATACGACTCAAGAGGAAAGTCACGCCCAGGGCAACCGGGTGCAGAGTACAAAAGGAAGGCAGATACGCTCTCAAAGTAAGTGACTAGATACTTGGGGGCATGAGTTGGCACCCAAAAAGTCACCCCTAGTGCAGTAGCACTCCCAGCAGGAGGACTCACACGTAGAAACGTCCCCAGGTGGGCCGAAGCGCCCCCAGATGGGGTCATGGCGTCGTGAGGCCCTCCACGTGTACGACAGCCATGCAAGAATAGAAACACCCTTTAGTCAGGTGCCAGGTAATTAAAAGTTATTCAATACAGTTTCCCTTTCGAGCATTCAGGTACTATAATGGCTCCCGAGCGTTTCAAACGTCTTAAATGCGCTACGTTTTCTAATTAAGCGCTTTAATGAGTGCGTTACGTTTGTGATTAAAAGCGCTTTAAGGCGCTTTAAATGCTTGGGTAGTTTAAATAGCGCAGAGAATGTTGGAAAAAGGGTTGGAACTTTCGGCAAATTGACCAGAGAACTCTCTAGTTGCTTGCTCGTGCTTCAAGGTTACGTACAAGTGACTGGGGAATATTTTTGCCTGAAGGAGACAACACACACATATACACAGTTCTTTTACCACCTTCGGAGTGCCATATGCGGTGCTCAATCACGTAGGTGGATAGTTTTTGGTGTTTCTTGCTGGCTGACTTGAGCGTCGGAGTGCACACGGCCGCTAGGGCGCCTTTTTGTCCTCTTTTTTGCAGGAATCCACGGGCAACCAGTGGGAAGGAGTCCCTAGCTGACGATTGAGGTCGCGCACGAAGACGTCCCGGTCAACCGGACGGAACAGTACGAATGTCGAACTCACAGAGAACAATTCTAATTAAGATGTTCTGTTTTAAAACTCATCAAGTATAGAAAATAATTTTGATTGTTGAGAACTTGTTCATTACCAAATTAAAGATTTCACAAGTAACTAAGAGATATAGGGTTTGATTCAACCAAATACAAAACTAACTTATCAATTATAGAGAAAGATACTTGGGATTGAATTGCGTCTATCTCAATCATCTGTATTTTGAAAAATACAATATATAATACTCAAAACTACTTATTCTTTATGCTTTTTTTAAAGTCATTCATCTTGATTCTGTTGAAGCTGGAGGTAGCTTCTTCCCTACCAAGGCTTGATGTGTGTTTGATGAAGAAAATGGCTTGAGTGCTTTGAAGATTGTAATAGGTTTTTAGATTCATTTGTAATTAGGCTTGTAAGTGTGTATGATTGCCTTTTGCTGTATAACCTATCCTAGATGCCTAACCAAGTCTAGATCAAGCACATGATGTGGTTAAATGGTTTTTTGAAAAGCTTTTGAAAGTGTTCTATGCTGACCACCGACCGGCGATCATGCACCGCTTTTTCAAGTAGCTATGCTGACCACCGACCAGCGATCATGTGGAGCATTGCCATCTACGATAGCCGTCTACTCAGAGAAGCTTTTGAAAGTGCTCTTAAAAGTTTTAAAACAGTACACAAATAAATCTGTTTTATGGAGAAAGAATCTGTTTATTTCTTCTCTGTTAAAAGGCTTTTCTAAATTTCTGTTAAGGCACAAAGGGAAAGCTCAGTTCGTTATTTCAGTTAAGCTGAGCTGGCCTGTTTGTTATACTTTAATCTGTTTTACTGTGAAATAACAGATTTATTCTTTGGTCTGCTGAAAGGTTTTTCACAAGTTAGTTAGGGCACCAAAGGTACAACTCAGACAGTTATTTCAGTTAGCTGAGTTGGCAGTTTTCACAAAATAAATCTGTTAAGTTCAAAAATGAATCTGTTGTTTTCTTAACTGCTTTTCAACTGTTTTTTGAAAAGAAGTTAGAGACTGTTTTCTATATAAAGAAAAGTCTCTCTCACATGAATAAGGGCTGAGGAATTACGCTTTTGACAGAGATCAAACAATTTCCATGTGAGAAGAAGGATTGAAAGAGTTTTTGAAAGGTTTTCCAAAGAGATTTTCAAGTGTTCTTGTTCTAGGAAACCTTTGATCTTGGTGAAGGTGTTGGTGTAGTTCTGCAGCAAATTGAACTACTGTTTTGAGTTCTTGCATCTTCTTTTCAGGTGTAATCTTTCCTTTATTCTGTTGTGTAAAGGTGTAAGTGTTAGTCACTCCTTGATAGGGTTTTCTTGGAGTGCAAGGTGTGCTGAAATAGGGTTTTTCAGCATTGTGTGTGTTGTTCTTGTAGTGTTCAAGAACTGCTAGTTTTGTAAGTGATTGGTACTGTTTTTAGTGAATTCCACCTTGGGGTAAGGTGAGACTGGATGTAGCTCTGTATGAGTGAACCAGTATAAAAACGTGTGTATCTTGTATCCTCATCCCTGCACTCTTTTCTGGTTTTTTGCTTAATTCTGTCAAGAACTAAATCTGTTCTTTTAAATTGAATCTGTTAATTCTGGGTTAAGTGAAAAACTGTTCTTCCTGTTTTGTTAAAGTTTTCTGATCATAAACAAGGTTGCTGCATATAATGGCTTAAGTGAATTGTGAACAAACTGATCATTCATTAAAACCTGAGAAAGGATCATACTTCTTGAAATCTTGTGTTGTGAAATTTTTGGTTGATTTCTAAGCATAGCTGTATCCTTCATCCTCACAATATTAAGCTGATCTGGTTCTGTGATAATTCTCTGTTGATCACAATTTTACATTGAACAAAATTCAAATTGTGCCAAGACTGCTCTGAAGAATCAATCTGTTTCAAGTAAAAACAATCTGTTCTTTTTGCCTCTGGAATACTGAAAAATTGTTTGTTCTTGCGAAAATTTTATAAGCTCAATTCACCCCTCCCCTCTTGAACTTAGACACTAATAGACCCAACAATTGGTATCAAGAGCTAGGGCTTGTATTTTGCTCAAGTGTGTGTATGATGTCTGAGTTTAAAATGCCTTTTGCTGAAGGTGCATCTATTAATAGACCTCCTATGTTTGGTGGTGTTAACTATGCTTTCTGGAAAATCAGGATGAAGATCTTTATGGAATCTATTGACATGGGAATCTGGGATGCAGTGGTCAGTGGTCCTTTTATACCTATGCAGGTTGTCAAAGATGAAACAATAAAGAAGCCTTGGTCTGAATGGAGTGAAACTGAGAAGAAAAAGGCCCAATATGATTCTTTAGCCAAGAATATCATCACATCTGCACTGAATATGGATGAGTTCTTTAGAGTCTCTCAATGTAACTCAACAAAGGAGATGTGGGATGTACTAGAGGTGACTCATGAAGGAACTGATGATGTGAAACGGGCAAGGAAGCACTCACTAATTCAGGAGTATGAGCTGTTCAGAATGCAATCTGAAGAAAGTATTGCAGATGTGCAGAAACGATTTACACACATTGTAAATCACCTCACTGGCCTTGGTAAAGTCTTCGACAAGGAAGAGCTTAACATTAAGGTATTAAAATGTCTTGATAGGAGCTGGCAGCCTAAGGTAACAGCAATCTCAGAATCCAGAGATTTATCCAAGATGTCCACTGCTGCACTTTTTGGAAAGCTGATAGAACATGAAATTGAGCTGAAAAGATTGAAAGAACAAGAAACAGTGGAAAAGAAGGCCAAAGGAATTGCTCTGAAAACTACCATAGAACATGATACAAGTGAGGAAGAAGGTGATCCAGAACATGATGAGACTGTGAGTCTGCTCACCAGAAAATTCAGCAGATTTCTTAGAAAGAAAAACCGTGACAGAACTCAGCAAAGAAAGAGGTATTCCAAACAACCTATTGATTCAAATTCTTCCAATTACACGTGCTTTTGATGTGGTAAACCAGGTCATATAAAAGCTGATTGTCCAAACAATCAAAGTAAAGAAAAATCAGCAAGCAAGATGAGTGACAAAGGGAAAGGTAGAAGAGCATATATCTCATGGGAAGAAAATGATGTATCCTCATCTAGCAATTCTTCAACTGAAAGTGAAGAAGCAAATCTTTGCTTCATGGTGAATGATGAGGGATCCAACTCTGACTCAGTAAGTAATTTCTCCACTGATTCTGAAAACTATGATCAACTACTATTAGCCTTTAAGGAAACACATGATGAAGCAAACAGGTTGGCTATAATGTGCAACAGATTGAATAGAGTAAATAGGGTACTTGAACCAAAGGTTAAAGTTCTTGAAGAAGAACTGCACAAAGCTAAAACTGAATTAATTAGTCTTGAATTGACATGTTTGCATGCATCAATTAAAACTTGTGATAATTGCAAAAAGCTGGAAAAACAGGTTGAGTATTTGTTAAAAACACTTTCAAATTTCACTAAGGGAAGAGAAAATCTTGAAACATTATTAGGTTCACAGAATGCTGTTTTCAATAAAAATGGTTTAGGATATAATCCTGGAATGAAAGGTAATGTGAAAAAGCTGTCAAGTTTCTTTGTTCCTTCCAAAACAGGTTTTCCTCTTTTAGTAATTCAAAAACAATGCATACTGCAACATGTTTTTATTGTACGAAATCTGGTCATGTATCTAGAACATGTAAGGCTAGGAAATATCTTGTTCCTAAAGGATTGGCCAAATGGCTTCCTAAGGAAAGGTGTTAATCATGCTGGACCCTAGACTAAAGGGGTACCATATGTGCTAAATCTGTTTTGTTGCAGAAAAACAGCAGGAGAAACCAGTGGTACCTAGACAGTGGCTGCTCAAAGCACATGACTGGTGATGTGACTCAGTTCATAAATCTGAAACTCAAAGCTGAAGGGCATGTCACATATGGAGATAACAATAGAGGAAAAATTCTTGGAAGAGGAGATGTTGGTACTAAAGACTCAACTACTATGAGAATGTCCTATATGTTGAAGGGCTAAAACATAGTCTTCTAAGCATTAGCCAGCTGTGTGACAAGGGATACAAGGTCAATTTCGAAGCAAATACTTGTACAATTTCAAATGAAAATTCTGGTAAGGTGTTGTTCACTGGAAAAAGGGTAAACAACATTTATCTCCTAGACATTATAAAGAGTTGTTCTGAAAATGACTGTTTGCTATCTAAAAATGATGAGTCATGGTTGTGGCATAGGAGACTAGCTCACATTCACACAAATCACTTGAATAAGCTAAAATCTAAGGAACTTGTTTCTGGTTTACCAAACATAAAGTTTCAAAATAACAGATTGTGTGATGCCTGTGTAAAGGGAAAACAGATTAAAACTTCTTTTAAATCAAAAGATATGGTTTCTTCAAATAAAGCTTTGGATGTGTTGCATATGGACTTGTTTGGACCATCTAGGACTGCTAGCTTAGCTGGAAATTACTATGCTTTGGTGATTGTTGATGACTTTTCAAGATATACATAGACTTTGTTTCTTGTTTCTAAAAAATTATGCATATAAGCCTTTAAGAACTTGCTAAGGTTCTGCATAATGAGAATGAAAATAGGATAAAACAGATTCGTAGTGATCATGGGGGAGAATTTCAAAATGCAAAGTTTGATAAATATTGTGAAAAACATGGGATCATACATAGTTATTCTGCTCCTAGGACACCCCAACAAATGGTGTTGTTGAAAGAAAGAATAGATCACTAGAAGAGTTAGCTAGGACTATGCTAAATGAATCTGGTTTACCTAAATATTTTTGGGCTGATGCTGTATATACTGCTTCTTATGTGCTTAACAGAACATTGATTAGACCATTTCTTAAGAAAACTCCCTATGAATTGTATAAAGGTAGGAAGCCTAGTATTAGTCATCTTAGGGTGTTTGGCTGCAAATGCTTTGTTTTAATAATGGTAAAGATAATTTGGGGAAGTTTGATCCTAAATCAGATGAAGGAATACATATTGGTTATGCAATAAATGGTCATGCTTATAGAGTATATAACAAAAGATTGCTTGCTGTTGAAGAATCTATACATGTTGTGTTTGATGAAACAGATTTTTTTTGTGCCCAAATCTGTTATGGATGAACCTGGTATGGATGATTTAAGAACAATTATGCAACAGAATCAATCTAGTGAGCTTGATGCTACTAATCCAAATTCTGTCCAAAGAATCTACTGTGAATGCAGGACTGCCTAAAGAATGGAAGACTCCAAGGGATCTCACTCTTGACAATGTAATTGGTAAAATTGACAAAGGAGTCTCAACAAGAAATTCACTCAATAACTTCTGCAGAACAGTAGCTTTTGTGTCACAGATTGAACCTAAAAGCCTGGAAGAAGCACTGCAAGATAGCATTGGATAACAGCAATGCAGGAAGAGCTGAACCAGTTTGAATACAATGAAGTGTGGACCTTGGTTCCAAGGAAGCATGAGATGAACATCATAGGAACCAAGTGGGTGTACAGGAACAAGATGGATGAACATGAGCTATCACTAGAAATAAAGCAAGACTGGTTGCTAAAGGGTATAACCAAGAAGAAGGTATTGATTTTGGTGAAACTATGCACCAGTAGCACGTCTTGAAGCTGTCAGACTTCTTCTAGCATTTTCCAGCATACAAGGCTTCAAGCTGTTTCAAATGGATGTCAAGAGTGCATTTCTAAATGGCTACATCAATGAAGAGGTGTTTGTATCTCAGCCTCCAGGTTTGAAGATCACAAAAATCCAGAACATGTGTTCATGCTTAAGAAAGCCTTATATGGATTAAAGCAAGCACCTAGGCAATGGTATGAAAGGCTA
>NC_023749.2:33472270-33583990 GCF_000499845.2 Phaseolus vulgaris | reverse complement strand
TCCATCAGCTTTCCAAACAATGCAGCAGTTCCCAGCTTTGACAGATCACGACTTTCAGATATGGCAGTCACCTTTGGTTGCCAGCTTCTGTCGAGGCACTTCAATATCTTTATGTTGAGTTCCTCTCTATCAAATTCTTTTCCCAAACCAGTGAGGTGATTCACAATATGGGTGAACCTTTTCTGCACATCAGCAATGCTCTCCTCGGGTTGCATTCTGAACAGTTCATATTCTTGGATGAGAGCATGTTTTCTTGACCTCTTCACATCTTTCGTACCCTCATGAGTCACTTCTAAGACTTCCCACATCTCCTTAGCTGACTTACATTGAGATATCCTGAAGAACTCATCCATTGTCAATGCAGAGGTTATGATGTTCTTGGCCACAAGATCATGTTGAGCCTTCCTCCTTTCGGTCTCATTCCATTCTGATCTTGGCTTTACCACTTCTTCATCCTTGACAACCTGCATTGGCACATAAGGTCCATCGACCACAGCTTCCCAAATTAATGCATCAATAGATTCCATGAAAATTCTCATTCTAACTTTCCAAAATGCATAATTCATTCCATTGAACATAGGTGGCATATTAACAGCAGATCCTTCAGCAAAAAGCACATTAAACTCAGACATTATTACAAACAAACTTGATTAAAATACAAGTCCTAGCTCTTGATACCAATTGTTAGGTTTAATAGTGCCAAAGTTCAAGAGGGGGGGTGAATTGACCTTTTAAAACTTTCTCGCAGAAACAGTGTTTAACACAGTTTACAGAAAATAAATCGATTTATGTGAAAATGAACAGATTTATTTCGGCACTATTTTTGTTTGAAATGCGTTTATACAGCAAGGTTAATCACAAGATTATGCAGATAGATTTTCCAGATGCACACACACTTCAATTTCAAGCAAGTGATTAAGGTTCAATTGATAGCATGCCAATTAATTAAGTAACCTTTACAATCAACCTGTTCCAGTGGCTTTTAACAAACTATGAGTGTTTTTCTTGATATAAAACAGTTTTCCAGAAATTAAGAACAATGAATCACAGAACAACAAGCTTCAATTTTAAGCAATTGTTTAAGGTTCAATTAATAGCTTTGACAATTTCTTGAGCAACCTATCACAGTCAATCTGTTCCAGTGGCTTTTAACAAATTTTATATGTTCTTATCAGAATCAAACAACTTTTTCAGAAATTAAGAACAGTATGAACTGAGCCCAGAAAGAACATATTTATTATTGAGTGAACAGATTTCTTTCTTTGCTGTTTTAACAATTATGCAGAAACTTAATTGCAGAGATTGAGAGAGAATGAACACAGGGCAGTTATACTGGTTCACTCAACTGAGCTACATCCAGTCTTCACCTAAAACCAAGGTGAATTTCACTAAACCACAATACAAACAAACACAATTCCCACTGTTCTTGAAACCTACAAGAACTTAGGTACTCTTGCTGAAAAAACCTATTTCAGCTCACACACACTCTTCAAGAAAACCTATCAAGAAGAGTGATCAACCAAACTATTACAAGAAATGAGAAGTGAAACGACTACACCTGATTGAGGATACAAAGATCTGCCTTAAACTAGTAGGCAAGATTGCTAGAACAGTAGCAACACCTCACACCAAGCTTTTGGAACCAAACCAAGAACAAGCACTTTGTGATTTTCGAAATCTTAGAAGAACAAATGCTAATCCTTTGTAAACTCTTAATTCTCTGCTGTAAAACTTGTTTTTGCAAATGTGTGAACGATGTTTTTAACAGGAAACAAGTTTTCATTTTATAGAAAACGAACTTATAACAGAATTTTTGAAAAATAGTTAAAGCTGTTATAAAATGAACAGATTGAAAATAAAATAAACAGATTTATTTTCAAAAGCAGTTAGAGAATTTGTTAAGTGAGGAGACTTAGTCAACCATTCTGGTGCTGAGATAAAACTGTAAAACGTTTAAGCTAGATATGGCACCAGAGACAAAAATAATCTATTCATTTACAGATGAACAGATTTATTTTTCTAAACGAAAACAAAAAAGCTTAACTATTTGAAACACAGTCATTTTGAGAGATAGAAGACTTAGTCAAAATACATGATGCACAAAATCTATTTTTCACAAGACTTAGCCAAGGCATCGGTGTAAAAATGAATCTGTTTATTTAGAAAAGAACAAATTTATTTTTATGCAGTAAACGTGTTTTTTGTAAAACATGTGAAAAACAGTTTAAGAAAACTTATGCTTGTTCTTATCACATGGCCAGTGGTTATGAGGTGAGTTACTCAGCAAAAAGCCCACTCTTAAACAACCTCTAAGCACTACCTAAGACACACTTAAAGCAAAGAAAAATACACATGAAATGTACATAGAAGTCTTCATCAAACACAATCTTGAAGGGGCAACAACCATCTTCAACAAAACCGAACTTTGAGAATGTCTTGGCATCTCAAAACTGTGTTTTTGGAAGAGCTGGTTTAAGTTTTAATCCACAAAAAAGCAAGATAAGTTTTCAAAGAATTGTTCAAAACAGCCAGTAAAACAACTGATTGTTAAGTCGAAACAACCGGTTGTTACATGCTTTTATTGCATGAAGAAAGACCATTCAGTTAGATTCTGGAAAATAAGGAAAGTTTATGTTCCCAGAGGCTTTATGAAATGGATTCCTAAAGGTTGTGAGGTTTTAAATGATAAAAATAAACCAAATGGACCCACATTTGTAAGGGGACCAAACCTTGTTGCTTGAATTCATGTTTATGCATGGAATCTAGAGGAATATGAGGAACTGAGTCATCTGATCAAGTTCTTGGAAGGAAAAGATTAACATTGAAGCTGAATCAATGTTGTGTATCTGTTCAAGGTTCTCTATAGTCAAAAGAGGCTTCTTGATCAAAGACATATGACTCATTGGAGGAACATCATAAAGGATAAGACCTTCCTTATCTATATCTTTAATTCCTTTTTAAATTCATATTCATGCTTAATATCTCTTGTTAAATGCTCAATTTCATCTACATTGAATCTTATCTGCTAATTCTTGAAAATTCAAAATCTGGTTTACTGCTGCAGGAAACAATCGGTTGTTTCCTCTCTGACAGCACTGTGAAAGAATGGATTTAATTCTTTTTTAAATTTTGTCTGTTGCAGATCTCAATTATGAAAGAATCCTTGGTCAATAAAGCAGTGTTGAAAGCTGATCACGTTCTGGAGGAAGTTACAACATGTCATAAAGGAATATACTCCAAAATCTTGAAAATTTAAGAGCTTTTATGACTAGTCAAAGATCACATGTGATGACCATGTGATTTTCTGCTTTTTCTGACGTTTTCTATGCAGGTCTTGGTCAAGTCTTTTCTCTCTTAAAAACTGAAAGCCACTCACCTCATTGAATGCAACTGTGTTTCGTTAAATTCTCTTGCAGCTGTTCACTCTCACAAGAACAATCAATTGAGCCATCTCTTGCAACATCTCTTGCTCTCTTTGTGTGAGTCTTCTTTGCCTCTTTTTCTGTTGTCATGGAATCAACTCCTTGTTGAAGATGGTTGCTACCCCTTCAAAATTGTGTTTGATGAAGACTTGTATGTAGTGTTTGATGAAGACATTTATGTACTTTCCATGTATTTGTGCTTTGCTTTAAGAATGTCTTAGTTAGTGCTTAGAGGTTGTCTAAGAGTAGCTTTTTGCTGGGTAACTCACCTCATAACCACTGGCCATGTGTTAAGAACAAGCATGAGTTTTCTAAAACTGTTTTTCACATGTTTTACTGCATAAAAATAAATCTGTTCCTTTCTAAATAAACAGATTCATTTTCTTCACTGATGCCTTGGCTAAAGTCTTGTAAAAATTTGATTTTGTGCATCAGGTATTTTGACTAAGTCTTCTTCTGTTCAAAACGACTGAGTTTTAAATTGTTAAACTTTCTCTGTTTTCGTTTTGAAAAATAAATCTGTTCATCTGTAAATGAATAGATTCTTTTTGCCTCTGGTGCCATGTCAAGCTTAAACGTTTTCAGTTTTATCCCTGCACCAGAATGGTTGACTAAGTCTCCTCACTTAACAGATTCTCTAACTGCTTTTTGAAAATAAATCAGTTCATTTTATTTTCAATCTGTTCATTTTATAACAGCTTTAACTGTTTTTCAAAATTCTGTTATAAGCTGGCTTTCTATAAAATGCAAACTTGTTTTCTGAGTTAAACAACGATTCAAACAGTTCATACATTTGCAAAAAAACAAGTTTTGACAGCAGAGAGTTAAGTGTTTTCAAGGATTAGCATTTGTTCTTCAAAGATTTCAAAAATCTAAAAGTGCTTGTTCTTGGTTTGGTTCCAAAAGCTTGGTGTGAGGTGCAGCTACTGTTCTAGCAATCTTGCCTACTGGTTTAAGGCAGATCTTTGTTACCTCAATCAGGTGTAGTCGTTTCACTTCTTATTACTTGTAATAGTTTGGTTGAATCCTCTTCTTGATAGGTGTTCTTGGAGAGTGGATGTGTGTGTATGAGTGCTGAAATAGGTTTTTTCAGCAAGAGTACCTAAGTTCTTGTAGGTTTCAAGAACAGTGGGAAGTGTACTTGATTGTACTGTGTGTTAGTGAATTCCACCTGTTGTTGGTGAAGACTGGATGTAGCTCAGGTTGAGTGAACCAGTATAATTGTTTGTGTTCATTCTCTTCCTCACTCTGCAATTTCGTTTCTGCATAATTGATAAAACAGCAAAGAAATAAATCTGTTCAATTGAAAATAAATCTGTTCTTTCTGGGCACTTTGCATACTGTTCTTGATTTCTGAAAAAGGTATTTGAATCTGATAAGAACATACATAATCTTCTAAAACCATTGGAACAGATTGATTGTGATAGGCTGTTCAAGAAACTGTCAATGCTATTAATTGAACCTTAAACAAATTGCTTAAAGTTGAAGCTTGCTGTTTTGTGATTCATTGTTCTTAATTTCTGGAAAATTTCTTGACATCAAGAAGAACACTCATAGTCTGTTAAAAGTCACAGGAACAACTTGTTTGCAAAGGTCACTCAATTAACTAGCATACTATCAATTGAACCTTAATCACTTGCTTGAAATTGAAGCTTGCTGTTTTTGTGTTTCACTGTTTTTCAAATCTGATATCTGTGTGTGCTGCTGGAAATCCTCACTGCATAGTCTGGTGATTAGCTCTGCTGTATTAAAAGCGTTTCAAACAGAAAAACAGTGCTGAAATAAATCTGTTCATTTTCACATAAATCGATTTATTTTCTGTAAAACTGGGTTAAACACTGTTTCTGCGAAGAAGTTTTAAAAGGTCAATTCACCCCCCCTCTTGAACTTTGGCACTATTAAACCCAACAATCGGTATCAGAGCTAGGACTTGTATTTTAATCAAGTTTGTTTGTAATAATGTCTGAGTTCAATGTGCTTTTTGCTGAAGGTTCTGCTGTTAATAGACCACCTATGTTTAATGGAATGAATTATGCATTTTGGAAAGTTAGAATGAGAATTTTTATGGAATCCATTGATGCATTAATTTGGGAAGCTGTGGTCAATGGACCTTATGTGCCAATGCAGGTTGTCAAGGATGAACAAGTGGAAAAGCCAAGATCAGAATGGAATGAGACCGAGAGGAGAAAGGCTCAACATGATCTTGTGGCCAAGAACATCATAACCTCTGCATTGACAATGGATGAGTTCTTCAGGATATCTCAATGTAAGTCAGCTAAGGAGATGTGGGAAGTCTTAGAAGTGACTCATGAAGGTACTGAAGATGTGAAAAGGTCAAGGAAACATGCACTCATCCAAGAATATGAGCTGTTCAGAATGCAACCCGAGGAGAGCATTGCTGATGTGCAGAAGAGATTCACCCACATTGTGAATCACCTCACTGGCTTGGGAAAAGAATTTGACAGAGAGGAGCTCAACACAAAGATATTGAAGTGCCTCGACAGAAGCTGGCAACCAAAGGTGACAGCCATCTCTGAAAGTCGTGATCTGTCAAAATTGGAAACTGCTGCACTGTTTGGAAAGCTGATGGAGCACGAGCTAGAGCTTAAAAGACTTAAAGAGCAGGAAACAACAGAGAGAAAACCCAAAGGTCTTGCACTGAAAGCAACTGAATTGGATGAGATCAAGGAAGAAAAAGAAGATGCTGAAGATGATGACACAATCAGCCTTCTTACAAAAAGATTCAGCAAATTCCTGAGGAAGAAAAGCAAAAACAGGAACCAGCAAAAAAGAAGGTATCCTAAACACAATGATTCAAATTCCTCTAAATATACTTGCTTTGGATGTGGCAAAACAGGGCATATCAAAACAGATTGTCCAGACAATCAAACAAGGGACAAATCTGCCAGCAAGAAATTTGAAAGGAACAAAGGAAGAAGAGCCTACATCTCATGGGAGGAAAATGAAGTATCCTCAACTTGCAGCTCTTAAACAGAAGATGAGGAGAACAATCTGTGTTTCATGATGAAGGATGAGGAGTCAAGCTCTGAATCAGTAAGTAATTTTTCTGCTGATTCTGATAACTATGATGATTTGCTTGCTGCCTTCAAGGAAACACATGAGGAAGCCAATAGGCTAGCTGTAATATGCAATAAGCTGCAAAAGGTTAATAATGTGCTTGCACCTAAAGTAAAAACACTTGAGGAAGAATTGCATAAGGCCAAAACAGATTTGGTAAGCCTTGAACTGACTTGCTTGCATGCCTCTATTAAATCCTGTGAAAACTGCAAAAAATTGGAAAAACAAGTGGAGTATTTACTGAAAAACCTTTCCAATTTCACCAAGGGAAGAGAAAACCTTGAGTCTCTCCTTGGATCACAGAATGCTGTTTTCAATAAGAATGGACTTGGTTATACCCCTGGAAATACAACCAATGTCAAAAAGCTTTCAAGTTTTTTTGTTCCAGCAAAATCAGGTTTTTCAGCTTTTAACAGTGGCAAAAAAGCATCTCATGTATCCTGTTTTTACTGCATGAAATCTGGTCATACATCTAGGTCTTGCATTGCTAGAAGACATCTTGTGCCTAAGAACTTAGCTAAATGGCTACCAAAGAGAAGGTGTTAATCTGTGCTGGACCCTATACTGAAAAGGGTACCATTTGTAAATTTTTTTATTCTGTTTTGCAGATTGGAAGCAAGAAAAACCAGTGGTACTTGGACAGTGGCTGTTCCAAGCATATGACTGGAGATCTTACAAAGTTCACCAGCTTAAAGCTCAAAGCAGAAGGACATGTGACCTATGGTGATAATAACCGAGGGAGGATTTTGGGCAGAGGAACTGTTGGAATAGGAAATTCAACAACCATTGAGAATGTGCTGTATGTAGAAGGACTTAAGCATAGTCTTCTCAGCATAAGTCAGCTTTGTGACAAAGGATACAAAGTGAATTTTGAGTCAAGTGGCTGCACAATCTCAAGTAATTCATCTAGTAAGGAACTGTTTACTGGTAAGAGAGTGAATAACATTTACTTGTTGAATATCATGGAAACTAACTCTTCAAATGAGTGTTTGCTGTCCAGAAGTGATGAGTCTTGGTTGTGGCACAGGAGGTTAGCTCACATACACACAAATCACTTGAATAAATTGAAATCTAAAGATTTAGTTTCTGGTTTACCTAACATTAAATTTCAGGATAACAGGCTTTGTGATGCTTGTGTGAAAGGTAAACAAATCAAATCCTTTTTCAAGTTAAAGGATATTGTCTCTACAAAAAATCCATTGGATGTGTTGCATATGGACTTATTTGGTCCATCTAGAGTTGCTAGCTTGGCTGAAAATTTGTATGCTTTAGTTGTTGTGGATGATTACTCTAGATTTACATGGACTTTATTTCTTGCACATAAACATGATGCTTATTCTGCTTTTAAGAGATTAGCAAAAATTCTGGAAAATGAAAATGGTTGCTGCATTAAATCAATTCGAAGTGATCATGGGGGAGAGTTTCAAAATGCTAAGTTTGAGAGGTTCTGTGAGAAGCATGGGATAGCTCATACCTTTTCAGCCCCTAGGACACCCCAACAAAATGGTGTAGTTGAAAGGAAAAATAGATCACTAGAGGAACTTGCTAGAACTATGTTAAATGAATCTAAGCTACCTAAGTATTTTTGGGCTGATGCTGTTTATACTGCAGGTTATGTCTTAAATAGGACCTTAATAAGACCAATTCTTAAGAAAACCCCATATGAACTGTATAAGGGCAGAAAACCTAGTGTAAGTCACCTTAGAGTATTTGGGTGTAAATGCTTTGTATTGAATAATACCTGACAGTAATGAATTTAAATCTGTTTTAAATCAAAATGAATCGATTCATTTTGATACTGCTGATACACATACTGTACAAGAATCTACTGCAGCTGCAGATTTGCCAAAAGAGTGGAAAACCCAAGAGACTTAACCCTTGATAATGTCATTGGGAACATTGAGAAAGGAGTGTCAACTAGAAAATCCTTGAACAATTTCTGTGAAGCAATGGCTTTTGTATCTCAAGATGAACCCAAGAATTTGAAGGAAGCTCTCAAGGACAGTAACTGGATTTTAGCTATGCAAGAGGAACTGAATCAGTTTGCTCTTAATGAGGTCTGGACTCTTGTTCCTAGAATACCTGAGATGAATGTTATTGGAACAAAATGGGTATTTAGAAACAAAATGGATGAGCATGGAGTGATCACCAGAAACAAAGCTAGGCTTGTAGCTAAAGGGTACAATCAAGAAGAAGGAATAGACTATGATGAGACATATGCACCAGTGGCTCGGTTAGAAGCTGTTAGACTGCTGCTTGCTTTTTCCTGCATCAAAGGGTTCAAGCTATTTCAAATGGACGTGAAGAGTGCCTTTCTAAATGGTTATATAAATGAAGAAGTATTTGTTTCACAACCACCAGGTTTTGAAGACCATCAACATCCAGAATATGTGTTCAAACTCCAAAAGGCTCTCTATGGACTCAAGCAAGCTCCTAGGCAATGGTATGAGAGGTTAAGTGATTTTCTCACCTCTCAAGGCTATGAAAGAGGCACATCAGATAAGACCTTGTTCATTAAGAAGAAAGAAGATGACTCAATTCTAGTCCAAGTATATGTGGATGACATCATTTTTGGATCAAACAATGGAGAATTGTGTGAAGCTTTCGTGAAAGTCATGAAGAATGGGTTTGAAATGTCAATGATGGGTGAGTTGAACTATTTTCTAGGCTTGCAGGTCAAACAACTCAAGGATGGCATTTTCCTAAGTCAAGCCAAGTATTGCAAGGATTTGCTGAAGAAATTTGAAATGGACAAGTGTAAACCAATCAGCACACCCTTCTCAACAAGCTGTCATTTGGATCATGATGAAGCTGGAATTTCTGTTGATGAAACCAAATACAGAGGACTCATAGGATCACTGCTGTATCTCACTGCCAGCAGGCCAGATATAATGTTTGCAGTGTGCATGTGTGCAAGGTTTCAGTCGGCGCCAAAAGAATCACACTACAATGCTGTCAAAAGGATTTTGAAGTATTTGCAAGGAACTAAAAAAGTTGGCTTGTGGTATCCAGGTAACATTTCATTAAGCTTAACTGGGTATTCTGATTCAAATTTTGCAGGTTGCAAAATTGATAGGAAGAGCACAAGTGGAACCTGTCATTTGCTTGGATCAAGCTTGATCTCATGGCAATGCAAAAAGCAGGCTTGTGTAGCTCTTTCCACTGCTGAAGCAGAATACATTGCAGCAGGGAGTTGCTGTGCTCAAACTATATGGCTTAGACAACAATTGAATGATTTTGGTATCTTACTTAACCATATACCTCTGTTGTGTGATAATACAAGTACAATCAACTTAACCAAAAATCCTGTCATGCATTCAAGAACCAAACACATTGAAATAAGGCATCATTTTCTAAGGGAACACATATCTAATGGAACATGTGATATTAAGTTCATTGGTACTGATTTACAACTTGCTGATTTGTTCACAAAACCATTAGCCAAAGATAGGTTTAATTTTCTGCTTAATGAATTGGGTATTATAAATGTCAATTGTACCTAGCAGTGAAAAATTAAATCTGTTTATTCGCAATTAAATGTGTTTATTTTCTGCACTGATACGCATTGATGACTAGGAAAGAGAAATTCTGATCTTTGACTGCTTGACTGAGTTAGTGGGCATTAACCTCTGTACCTTTGACGGTTTTGGTCATGGTTATGTAACCGATTTGATGGTTTGGGTGCTCAATAAGAATTTGAGTGTATGCATCGTGACCCTAAAGATTTGGTGCATATTTTCAAAGATACTCTGCACAAAATTCAGAAGCATAAAATCTTCATGCATATCCACTCATAACTGCCATATCAATCCATTTATTCTGCTATAAATCTGTGTGAATACTTGCTACCCACAGTGGCCATTCTCTTTCTATTCTCACCATTTGAAATCAAGAAAAGAATTCAGGTTACCATGGCTTCGTCTTCAAGACAAAAACAGAAAGGCAAGGGAAAGCAAACCACTTCTCAAGGTGTGTTAGAAGGATGGTTCGCTGGAAATGAAGAAGGCATCAATGCCTACATTCATGAAACAAGCAGGAAGCAGATCAACATACCCAAGGTGCTGGATTTCAACTGGCTGAAATCTGAAAAACTGGTAGAAACAAGGGCTGTGTTGAAGCACCAGAAACTGAAAAAGATGCTGGAATTAACGGGTAATGTCTATCCTGACTTGGTTAAGGTGTTTTATACTAACCTCACATTGGATGGGAAGAATGTTGTCTCTTATGTGAAAGGAACAAAGATGAAGATCACAAGTGAGGTGTGGAATTCTGTGGCTGGAATAAAATATGCTGGACTGAAAGTAGGGAAAGGAAATACCAGTGGAATTTCAGAATTCAACAAGCTGCAATATTACAAAAGTTGCATGAGAAATCCTACAGAAAGCATAAACAGATTCCATGCAGGGCATTTGAACCTCACTCCACGTCTAGTTGCATACATCATAGCTTGGCAACTGATTCCTAGAGGGACAAACCATGCTGTCTTACATGAGGAGGATCTCATTCTCCTATATTGCATCATGAACCAGATTAAGGTAAACTGGGTGTTCATTGTCAACGAACACATGCTAAAGTCAAAAAGGTTGGCTGATTACAGATTTCCCTATGCTATTCTTGTTTCCAAATTAATTGATTACTTTGGTATTGATGTTACAAATGAGAGAAATGACCCTATCAAAGCTGTAAGTGAGATTGATACTTCAACTCTCACCAAAATGGGTTTTCACAAAATTGAAAACAAGTGGGTGGTCCTCAAGGAGAAGGACACTCAAGCAGAACATGAAGATGAGGATGAAGCTATTCCTATGGATGATGACTCTCCTGCTGCCCAATCTGAACATGAGGAAGTTGCTGCAAATGCCATAGTTGCCTATCAAAGTCCAGAATACCGTGGAGAACCAATGTCTATGTTTGAGAGGCAAGTGCTGTACCGTCTTGATGTCATGTCTGCAGAACAAAGGGCACACTTTGAGGCTACTCATGCAAGGTTCCAACACCTTGATTGATGTGATTCCAATAGCCACATAGAACAAGATTCTTGACACTTTGAGGAATCACCTTGAGCTGGAAAATGTAGAGGCACTTTCTTAGAAGTTGGATCATGGTTCTAAGATCAAGAACTCACCAATAACAAGTACCAAATCCCAAACTCATTTGGATGAACCAAATATTGTCAAATTGAATCAACAAAGGAATAGAACTAGATTAACCGAACAGAATTAGCTACTAATCATATGAACCGAACAGAATTAAAAACAAAACAGAATATAGGTGCTGAAAATAGAAAAACCGAAAGCTAGACAACTCAAAAACACAAGGCAACAAGAACAATTGAAGAAGAAGAAAGGAAGGAGAAGAGAATGCTCATGAAGATGGAAGATAGGTTGGATGATCACGCCACTAGAAGTATGGATGCTCCTAGATGAGTGTGGAAGCCGCCACTTGAGGAAACCATGGTCCTTCAAGATAAGACTAGAGTAGAAGCTCAAAAGCTCTCCAAATGCTCACTCCAATTTTGAGTATAGTTTCTTTAGATAAATTCAAATCTGAATTTTACAAGGAAGGCACCTCTATTTATAGCCTAAGGTGCTGAAAAATGAAAGCTAAACAATTCAAAATTCCCTCCAAAAGCCATCTAGAACCGGCGCTAATTGCCTAAGCAAGGAAGGTGTGATCCCTTCCTTCACTTTGGCACCCCCTATTCTACTCCTACACCTATCTACTAATACACCCCCCTAAAGCTCCTATTTAAAAACCTAAAAGATGCTATAACAAAAAGAGGTTTCTAAGGTTTCCCTCTAAGCACCTTCAACTAAAGACACTACAAAAAGAGAAAATAAATGTCCTCTAGCTCCCAAGGCTTTGAACATGCTTCTTGTAATCCTTTGAGGTGGACTTTGACCTCCATGGGCGTCCTCCATTTGTGCCTCCACCTCTTCTTGAACTTGATGAGTGGCCTCCATGTTCTCTTGGGCTTGATCTCCATCATACTCCCCGAGTTGGAGAGAATTCAACCACGAATTCTGGAGACCTACAGAAAAAGGAGTTAGATCGCTGACATTAAAAGTATGACTACCTAAGAATGTATCAGGCATATCTAACTCATAAGCATTGTCATTAATCCTCTTGAGGACTTGGAAAGGTCCATCCCCTCGAGGCATTAGTTTGGACTTCCTTTGAGTAGGAAAACGATCCTTCCTCAAGTGAAGCCAAACCCAATCGCCCTCATCAAACAACAATGCTTTTCTCCTTTTATTGGCAAGTTCAGCATACTTGCCAACCTTCTTCTCAATTCTCTTCTTGATGTCTTTATGCAAAGTTTTCACAAAAGAAGCCTTTTCATCCCCATCTTTGCACAAGACATCGTCAAGAAGGGGAATAGGAAGAAGATCAAGAGGTGTTAGGGGATTAAACCCATAGACCACCTCAAAAGGAGAATGGGAGGTGGTAGAATTTACTACTCGGTTATATGCAAACTCAACATGGGGTACTAAATTCTCCCACACTCTAGGATTCCCCGAAATAAAGCATCTCAATAGTTGTCCTAAAGTTCTATTCACCACCTCGGTTTGACCATCAGTTTGTGGGTGGCAAGTGGTAGAAAATAAAAGCTTAGTTCCAAGCTTGCCCCACAAGGTCTTCCAAAAGTGACTCAAGAACTTAGGATCTCTATCGGACACTATAGACCTAGGAATCCCATGCAAGCGAACCACTTCTTGGAAGAAGAGGTTTGCAATGTGGCATGCATCATCCACTTTGTGGCAAGGAATAAAGTGAGCCATCTTTGAAAAACGATCCACTACCACAAAAATGGAGTCCTTTCCCTTTGATGTCTTGGGTAAGCCTAAGATGAAATCCATAGATATATCTACCCAAGGTATTGAAGGGATAGGAAGAGGAGTATAAAGACCATGGGGATGCATTTTAGATTTAGATTTGCGGCAAGCTATGCATTTATCACACAAACTATGAACATGTTTATGCATATGAGGCCAAAAGAAATGTTCATGCAACACATCCAAAGTTTTAGCAACCCCAAAATGTCCCATTAAGCCCCCCTCATGAGCTTCTCTAACAAGAGATAATCTAATAGAGCATTGGGGAACACAAAGACGTTTTCCCTTAAAAAGAAAGCCATCTTGAATAAAAAAATCTTTGTGTCCTCCCTTAAGACACTCTTGATAGAGGAGAGAAAAATCAAGGTCATCATGATAAAGTTCCTTAATGTGATCAAAACCAAGATATTGAGAGGTTAAAAGATTTAGCAAGGTGTATCTTCTAGAAAGAGCATCCGCAACAATATTTATTTTGCCTTGCTTGTGTTTGATCACATAAGGAAATTGCTCAATGAATTCCACCCACTTAGCATGCCTCTTGTTAAGTTTGTTTTGGCTTTTCAAATATTTAAGAGATTCATGATCACTATGTATCACAAACTCTTTGGGAAAAAGATAGTGTTGCCAAGTAAACAAAGCCCTAACAAGTGCATATAATTCCTTATCATAGGTGGAATAGTTGAGATGACTTCCCTTCAATTTCTCACTAAAATAGGCGATGGGGTGGCCCTCTTGAAGGAGAACAGCCCCAATACCTATGCTTGAAGCATCATACTCAATCTCAAATGTCTTAGTGAAATTAGGAAGGGCCAAGATGGGAGCATTAGTCAATTTTTCTTTCAAAGTATCAAAATCATTTTGTTGTGCTTCTCCCCAATGAAAGACCACATCCTTTTTCACTATGTCATTGAGTGGTGCGGCAATGGTACCAAAGTTTGGGACAAATCTTCTATAGAAAGAAGCAAGCCCATGAAAACTTCGGACCTCATTCAAAGATTTTGGTGTAGGCCAATTTTGAATGGCCGCAACCTTGGTTTTGTCCACATGGACCCCTTTACAACTCACAACAAACCCTAGGAATTCTATATGATCAAGAGCAAACATACATTTAGCAAGGTTAGCATACAAATGTTCCTTCCTAAGGGTTTCCAAAACTTGCCTAACATGCAACCTATGGTCATTCAAAGATAAGCTATAAATGAGAATGTCATCAAAGTAAACCACAACAAACTTACCAATGAAAGGTCTAAGAACATGATGCATGAGGCGCATGAAGGTACTTGGTGCATTAGTTAAACCAAAAGGCATAACTAACCACTCATATAAACCAAAGTTGGTCTTAAAAGCCGTCTTCCATTCATCACCCGGTTTGATACGGATTTGATTGTAGCCGCTTTTAAGATCAATCTTTGAAAAGATTTTTGAACCATGTAATTCATCCAACAAATCATCTAGTCTAGGTATGGGATGCCTATACTTAATGGTTATGTTATTTATGGCCCTACAATCCGAACACATTCGCCATGTGCCATCCTTTTTTGGCACTAAGATGATAGGCATAGCACAAGGACTCATGCTATCTTGCACCCACCCTTTTTCAATCAAAGCCTCAACTTGTTGGCGAATTTCCTTGGTTTCACTTGGATTGGTCCTATATGCGGGACGATTTGGTAAAGAAGAGCCCGGTATCAAATCAATTTGGTGCTCAATCCCTCTCAAAGGTGGAAGTCCATTTGGAGGATCTTGAAACACATCTTTGAACTCTTCTACCAAATTTTCCAAGCAATGAGGACTATCAACAAGTGTTTCTATGCTAAGAGTTCTAGGGATGGCTAAAAAAAGAGGATGATGAGCCACTATTTCCCTTTCAATGTCACGCCTAGACACAAGGAGTGTAGGCTTAGAACTCTTATCTTTTTTATCTTTTTTATCTTTTTCACTCTCCCTCTTTTTCTTCATGATAACTTGGTCCTCATGGACTTCTCTTGGAGAAAGAGATTTTAAAGTAACCTTGTGACCATGGAATTCAAAAGATAATTTGTTGGTAAAGCCATCATGTAAAACTTTTCTATCAAATTGCCAAGGCCTTCCCAAAAGAACATGAGTGGCTTCCATGGGCACAACATCACATAATACCTCATCTTTGTATTTTCCAATGGAGAAATGGATGAGGACTTGTTTATTAACAATTATTTCTCCTACTTCACTAAGCCATTGTAACTTGTAGGGCTTTGTATGAGAGATAGTAGGCAATCCAAGCTTATCTACTACTCTTGTACTAGCCACATTTGCACAACTACCCCCATCCACTATCAAGGAACAAATGTTGTTTTGAATAAGACATCTTGTATGGAAAATATTTTCCCTTTGACTTTCATCAAAAGGTTGTGAAACTTGTCCAAGAAGTCTTCTCACAACTAACAAGTCCCCTTCAAGTGGACATTCGCTCTCTTCCTCACTAGATGCATGAGAATGCAATGAATGCTTTGAAGAATCCGAATCATGCTCACTAACTACAATGCCCTCATGCATGTACATACTTCGTTTGGAAGGACAATTTGCAGCAATATGACCATAACCCATACATTTAAAGCATTTAGTGTTAGATGTTCTAGTGGGAGACTTAGGTCTAGATGTTGATGGCTTAGATTCCTTGGGTTTGAAAGAAGAATCTTTGGAAGGATGTTTAGAAAAAGAAGTTTTGTTTCTCCAAGACTTGGAGTAGTATCCATTATTGGAAGCATTTTTAAAAGAGTTTTTCTTAGCAAGTTGGGCTTCCACCTTCATTGCAAGATGAACTAAAGAGCCCAATGATGAATACTCTTGTAACTCAACAATGTCTTGGATATCCTTCCTAAGACCACTCACAAACCTAGCAACCATGGCTTCTTCACTTTCTTCTAATTCAATTTTAAGCACAAGCGTCTCAAGCTCCTTATAATATTCATCCACATTTAGCGTGCCTTGTTGAAACCGTTGGAGTCTCAACATGAGGTCTTTCCTAAAATGTGGGGGCACAAACCTAGCGCGCATATGATCCTTTAAAGAGTTCCAAGAGTCCACGGGAGGACCCTTGTGATAGATAATGTCCTTTACAATCCCATGCCACCATTTCATGGCATAATCACTAAACTCTAGGGTGGCTAGCTTGAGCTTATGCTCATCTTGGATCTCATGGATCTCAAAAATTTGTTCACACTTAGCCTCCCAATCTAAATATACATTTGGATCACTAGAACCATTAAAACAAGGTAGTTTGACCGAAGGAAGCTTGGACTTTGCATCATGGTAGAAGCCATTGCCGTAGTGAATTCTTTCCCCTTGGTGATGATTTCTTTGTCCATGGGCTTGGGGTGGAGGTCTCCTTCTCCTATGCTCATCTTCACGGCCAACATCATTTGAAGAAGCTCTTGAAGATGGTCTATGAGAATGATGTCCATCATGGATAGAAGGAGATGGTCTAGATTGTTGGACCTCCATCTTTTGCATTTTTTCCTCCAACCTTCTAATTGTTCTTTGAGCTTCATGTAATTCACCAAGAATGGAAGCTTTGGAAGGAGAATTCTGCTTGTAGGATGCATCACTTGAAGATCCAGCCATTTGTAATTAAAAAAAAAAAACAGCAAACACACAAAACAGAAAACAAGTTAAAAATTAGCAAAAACAGTGAGCTTTGCAATTGAAACTGCCGAAGTGAATTAAAGGCTGAAAAAGATATCACTCTCAAAGAAATAATGTTCTTGCTCCAATCTGATCTTGAGGCCTTGGAATCCTCAAATGAAATATGTCAAAGCAAGCACACCAATCTTAAGAGCAAACCACCACAAAACCAAAGAAACAATAAAGACAAACAAGAAAAGGTATAAGCAAGGAAAGGTAATTGCAAAAGGAATACTATATGTAAGACAAACTCAAAGAGTAAGAATGAAAGACAATCAAGAAAATAAAGAACTCAATGAGAAAAGTAGGCACACAAAAGAATACCTAAGGAAAAGCACTAGAGTAGATGAAGAAAACAAAAATATTAGCTACTGGAATTTTTTTTTTTTTTTATGCAAACTGTGCTTGATATTCACTGATTTAACTGGAACGTTGTAGAGCGAACTGGATTATGAAATTTATACCACAGAAACTTCAAGATGTTAACTCAAAAATGGCACTGGAATCAATTAAAAACAGTAAGCCAATTGAGAGAAATAAATTTTTTAAAATCACTGCCAGATTACCGTATTTTTTTCGGCAGGAATGTACACTTTTTTTATTTTATTTATCATTTTTTGTGTACTTCATATTTTTGAATGATTCTTTTTTCTATTCTTTTCTAACACTTTGAATATCTCAAATCCAGAATTTCAGAATTTTACAGTACGTAAATCAGTTGCAATAAGGAAAAACAGTAAGCACTCTTTTCAGAAACAGAGGAATCCTAATAGGAATAAAAAACAGAATGATGAACTAGCAAAGACATAATAGAAAATGATGTATTGGAACTTGTATAGGTCTAGAATACAAGTATGAACTCAATTCTAAAAAGAAAATGCACAAAGGATCAACATCAAATCAGAAAATTATATGACACCAAAGCAAGAAACAATCAAAACAATAAAAGTACTACTAGAAGTAATGACATATATGGAATAACATGACTAAGACAAAACTTGACATGATTCAAAAATTAAAAGACACAACACAAATTGTAACAAGTGAAAGGAAGCTTAAGGTAAACTCTAGGAAGGATAATGCCATTCCAAAAGAGCAACCATACTCATAAGAATTATGAGTGCCATAAACCTTTCCACAAACACTTGGAGCAAAAGAAAAAAACAGCAAGAAAACTCAATTAAAATTCTAAAACAGAAACTTAAATTGCAAGAAATTAAAAAGAGCTCTTGAAATAAAGTGCACACAACTCAACAATTAAACAAGAATGAACCTAAGACTCATGATACCACATGATGTGATTCCAATAGCCACATAGAACAAAATTCTTGACACTTTGAGGAATCACCTTGAGCTGGAAAATGTAGAGGCACTTTCTTAGAAGTTGGATCATGGTTCTAAGATCAAGAACTCACCAATAACAAGTACCAAATCCCAAACTCATTTGGATGAACCAAATATTGTCAAATTGAATCAACAAAGGAATAGAACTAGATTAACCGAACAGAATTAGCTACTAATCATATGAACCGAACAGAATTAAAAACAAAACAGAATATAGGTGCTGAAAATAGAAAAACCGAAAGCTAGACAACTCAAAAACACAAGGCAACAAGAACAATTGAAGAAGAAGAAAGGAAGGAGAAGAGAATGCTCATGAAGATGGAAGATAGGTTGGATGATCACGCCACTAGAAGTATGGATGCTCCTAGATGAGTGTGGAAGCCGCCACTTGAGGAAACCATGGTCCTTCAAGATAAGACTAGAGTAGAAGCTCAAAAGCTCTCCAAATGCTCACTCCAATTTTGAGTATAGTTTCTTTAGATAAATTCAAATCTGAATTTTACAAGGAAGGCACCTCTATTTATAGCCTAAGGTGCTGAAAAATGAAAGCTAAACAATTCAAAATTCCCTCCAAAAGCCATCTAGAACCGGCGCTAATTGCCTAAGCAAGGAAGGTGTGATCCCTTCCTTCACTTTGGCACCCCCTATTCTACTCCTACACCTATCTACTAATACACCCCCCTAAAGCTCCTATTTAAAAACCTAAAAGATGCTATAACAAAAAGAGGTTTCTAAGGTTTCCCTCTAAGCACCTTCAACTAAAGACACTACAAAAAGAGAAAATAAATGTCCTCTAGCTCCCAAGGCTTTGAACATGCTTCTTGTAATCCTTTGAGGTGGACTTTGACCTCCATGGGCGTCCTCCATTTGTGCCTCCACCTCTTCTTGAACTTGATGAGTGGCCTCCATGTTCTCTTGGGCTTGATCTCCATCATTGATAATCAGATTGAAGGAGTTCAGGCACAACTTGCAGAGCTTTACTACAAGGATTAGTAGTTTTCTGTTTTTAATGCTTTCATTATCAGTTTTCAAGTTTCTGTAATGTTGAACAATTTGGTCTTTTTGTTTCTGAACTATTATGATTATGGTTTCTGCTTTATATCCCTTTATTCCCTATGCTTATATGCTGTTTGATGAATCCAAAGGGGGAGAAAAATAGCTCACCATACTAGGTGAAGCTAGCTGTAACAGGGAGTTAATTCTGCACTTTTAAACCTATTCATATGCTATGCAATACTGCTGTTTTTTCTGGTTTAAAATCTGGTGCAGTGCAGGTACAATTCTGGTTTAAAATCTGGTGCAGTGCAAGTGCTTAAAGCAACAAAGCTATGAGGTTAGCTATGGGGATTTGTCTCCATCAAACAGGGGGAGATTGTTGAAGATGGTTGCTGCCCCTTCAAAATTGTGTTTGATGAAGACTTGTATGTAGTGTTTGATGAAGACATTTATGTACTTTCCATGTATTTGTGCTTTGCTTTAAGAATGTCTTAGTTAGTGCTTAGAGGTTGTCTAAGAGTAGCTTTTTGCTGGGTAACTCACCTCATAACCACTGGCCATGTGTTAAGAACAAGCATGAGTTTTCTAAAACTGTTTTTCACATGTTTTACTGCATAAAAATAAATCTGTTCCTTTCTAAATAAACAGATTCATTTTCTTCACTGATGCCTTGGCTAAAGTCTTGTAAAAATTTGATTTTGTGCATCAGGTATTTTGACTAAGTCTTCTTCTGTTCAAAACGACTGAGTTTTAAATTGTTAAACTTTCTCTGTTTTCGTTTTGAAAAATAAATCTGTTCATCTGTAAATGAATAGATTCTTTTTGCCTCTGGTGCCATGTCAAGCTTAAACGTTTTCAGTTTTATCCCTGCACCAGAATGGTTGACTAAGTCTCCTCACTTAACAGATTCTCTAACTGCTTTTTGAAAATAAATCAGTTCATTTTATTTTCAATCTGTTCATTTTATAACAGCTTTAACTGTTTTTCAAAATTCTGTTATAAGCTGGCTTTCTATAAAATGCAAACTTGTTTTCTGAGTTAAACAACGATTCAAACAGTTCATACATTTGCAAAAAAAACAAGTTTTGACAGCAGAGAGTTAAGTGTTTTCAAGGATTAGCATTTGTTCTTCAAAGATTTCAAAAATCTAAAAGTGCTTGTTCTTGGTTTGGTTCCAAAAGCTTGGTGTGAGGTGCAGCTACTGTTCTAGCAATCTTGCCTACTGGTTTAAGGAAGATCTTTGTTACCTCAATCAGGTGTAGTCGTTTCACTTCTTATTACTTGTAATAGTTTGGTTGAATCCTCTTCTTGATAGGTGTTCTTGGAGAGTGGATGTGTGTGTATGAGTGCTGAAATAGGTTTTTTCAGCAAGAGTACCTAAGTTCTTGTAGGTTTCAAGAACAGTGGGAAGTGTACTTGATTGTACTGTGTGTTAGTGAATTCCACCTGTTGTTGGTGAAGACTGGATGTAGCTCAGGTTGAGTGAACCAGTATAATTGTTTGTGTTCATTCTCTTCCTCACTCTGCAATTTCGTTTCTGCATAATTGATAAAACAGCAAAGAAATAAATCTGTTCAATTGAAAATAAATCTGTTCTTTCTGGGCACTTTGCATACTGTTCTTGATTTCTGAAAAAGGTATTTGAATCTGATAAGAACATACATAATCTTCTAAAACCATTGGAACAGATTGATTGTGATAGGCTGTTCAAGAAACTGTCAATGCTATTAATTGAACCTTAAACAAATTGCTTAAAGTTGAAGCTTGCTGTTTTGTGATTCATTGTTCTTAATTTCTGGAAAATTTCTTGACATCAAGAAGAACACTCATAGTCTGTTAAAAGTCACAGGAATAGCTTGTTTGCAAAGGTCACTCAATTAACTAGCATACTATCAATTGAACCTTAATCACTTGCTTGAAATTGAAGCTTGCTGTTTTTGTGTTTCACTGTTTTTCAAATCTGATATCTGTGTGTGCTGCTGGAAATCCTCACTGCATAGTCTGGTGATTAGCTCTGCTGTATTAAAAGCGTTTCATACAGAAAAACAGTGCTGAAATAAATCTGTTCATTTTCACATAAATCGATTTATTTTCTGTAAAACTGGGTTAAACACTGTTTCTGCGAAGAAGTTTTAAAAGGTCAATTCACCCCCCCTCTTGAACTTTGGCACTATTAAACCCAACACTCCTCCCACTTCAAAGAGGATCAAAACCAGAGCAATAAGGTCTGGAGGGAGATTAGAGGGCTGGTTTTATGGAGACAATGAGCTCATTGAAAGGTATAGGTTTGAAACTAGCACAAAGGTGATCAACAACCCCAAAGTTGTTTCCTTTGATTGGCTAAAAAGCCAAAAGCTAGACAATGTGAGGAAGATGCTCAAGGACAGGACCAATCACTTAGAAGGTTCTTGGAGATGAAGGGAAACATCTACCCTGATTTGATTCGGGTGTTCTACACCAATCACAAGTTTGAGGGAAACAATCTTGTTTCTCATGTGAAGGGAGTTGACATGGAGATCACTTATGATGTGTGGACTGCTGTTGCTGGTCTGAAATATGCTAGCCTAAGGATCAACAAGGGAAATCTTGGAGTAGTGGAGGATTTCAACAAAGTCCAATACTACAAGAGTTGCTTGAAGAATCAAAATGCCCAAGTGAGAACTTGTTTGGTTGGAGGCTTAAAGCTAGATGAAAGGGTTCTTGCTCTTATTGTAACTTGGATTCTTACTCCAAGGGGTAGCAATCCTTCTGTCCTAACAAAAGAAGACCTTGTGTACATCTACTACATCATGAAGAAAATCAAAATCAACTGGATCCACATCATTAAAGAACACATGCAAAAAGCCATGAGGTTAAGTGATTATCACTATCCCTATGCTATTTTAATCTCTAAATTCTTGCTTTATTTTGAAGTGAATCTTGAAGATGAGACATCTAAGTTGGTTAAGTCAACACAAGAGATGAACAATGGCTCTCTTAGCAAGATGGGATTCACCAAAATAAATGGCAAATGGGTGAGCAAAGATGGTGATCATTGTGCCTCATCAAGTGCTGCAGTTGTTGATTTTGATGAAGAAGATCACGTTGCTGACATGGATTTTCACCATGAAGAGCAACCTGAAACCAATCTAGGTGCTGGAACTAGTGCAGGGAATCAAGGAGATGAAATGCCATCCATGTCTTCTTTTGAAAGATACATGGTAAATAGGCTTGATGGTTTTGCCGAGAATCAAAGAAATCTTCATGATTTATGTGTGAGCAACTTCCAGAGTATAGACAACAGGTTCAATAGCATGGATACACGGTTCATGACCTTGGATGAACAAATAGAAGTTGTTCAGAATCAGATTTTTGAACTCCAGTATGGCAAGGATGATTAAAGGAAAAACACCCGGTTGAATTCACGAAACAACCGATTGTTTTTGGTCTTGTCTCAGTTTAATTGCTTCTGTTTTAAATTTCTGTATGATCTGGAACAATTATCTTTTTATCTCTTCTTTTTGGCTATTTGTGAAGACAAATAGGGGGAGATTTATGCTGTGTTGTCTTTCATTATCTTTTATTTCTGCAAACTCTATGGTGTGTATGAATGTTTAAGTAAGCCTTATTTCTGCTGGTTTTAATACTGCTGATATACTATTTTTGTTTTTGGTCTAACCTTCTATCAGAGATATTGTGCTTTGCTTAAACTTTGTCTTGCAGGAACTGCTTCAGATTCAATTAAATCCAACACAAGCAACCAAGGATTTGTCTTCATCAAATAGGGGGAGATTGTTGAATCAAGTGTGTTCAAACTTTGAAGAATCCAAACCCTTGAAGTTTGATGGAAGGCTGGATGTGCTTGCTGTTGCTGAGCTGTCTTTAGATAGGATTCGGGGTAGATTATTTGTGTAAAGCCACTCTTGATTGAATCCAAAGCTTAAACATTCTCAAACCTTTTTAATTGAAAGTGTTTTTCAAACTAAGTGAAAAACAACCTGTTGTTTTTTCGAAACAACCGATTGTTTTATACTTAGGTGTTTTGAGAAAGGTTGAAAACTGTTTTTGATGGTTGACTTGCTGTCAAACCAAAACAACCGATTGATTCGAGCATTCAAACGATTGTCTGTTTTGGGACCATAACAGAAAACTCTTTTGTGCGTTGACTGAGCATTAAATGATTTTATAATTGAATACACTCCAATTTTACATGCTTTGACCAGTCTTTGAAAGCAATAAATAGTTTGTTCAGATTATGTAACAAACAAGAACTGAGTTTTAATAAAAGAAAAACAGATTTGATTTTTTCACTGATTTTACTTTTGAAGAGTTGAAGATTGCTTTGAGATTGCTTTGATCAAGAGAGTGTGATATAGGATTTTCATGTTGTATTGATTTCAGATATTTTCTGTAACAAGTGTAATCCTTTTTCTTGAAGATGGTTGTTGCCCCTTCAAGATTGTGTTTGATGAAGACTTCTATGTACATTTCATGTGTATTTTGCTTTGCTTTAAGTGTGTCTTAGGTAGTGCTTAGAGGTTGTCTAAGAATGGGCTTTTTGCTGAGTAACTCACCTCAAAACCACTGGCCATGTGATAAGAACAAGCAAAAGTTTTCTTAAACTATTTTTCACATGTTTTACAAAAAACACGTTTACTGCATAAAAATAAACCTATTCTTTTCTAAATAAACAGATTCATTTTTACACTGATGCCTTGGCTAAGTTTTGTGAAAATTAGATTTTGTGCATCATGTATTTTGACTAAGTCTTCTATCTTTCAAAACGATTGTGTTTCAAATAGTTAAGCTTTTCTGTTTTCGTTTTGAAAAATAAATCTGTTCATCTGTAAATGAATAGATTCTTTTTGTCTCTGGTGCCATATCTAGCTTAAACGTTTTCGTTTTGACTAAGTCTCCTCACTTAACAAATTCTCTAACTGCTTTTGAAAATAAATCTGTTTATTTTATTTTCAATCTGTTCATTTTATAACAGCTTTAACTGTTTTTCAAAATTCGGTTACAAGTTGGTTTTCTATAAAATGAAAACTTGTTTCTGAGTTTAATCATTGTTCATACATTTGCAAAAATAGTTTTGACAGCAGAGAATTAAGAGTTTACAATGGATTAGCATTTGTTCTTCAAAGATTTCAAAAATCACAAAGTGCTTGTTCTTGGTTTGGTCCCAAAAGCTTGATGTGAGGTGTTGCTACTGTTCTAGCAATCTTGCTTACTGGTTTAAGGCAGATCTTTGTATCCTCAATCAGGTGTAGTCGTTTCACTTCTCATTTCTTGTAATAGTTTGGTTGAACACTCTTCTTGATAGGTTTTCTTGAAGAGTGTGTGTGAGCTGAAATAGGTTTTTTCAGCAAGAGTACCTAAGTTCCTGTAGGTTTCAAGAATAGTGGGAATTGTGTTTGTTTGTACTGTGATTTAGTGAATTTCACCTTGGTTGTAGGTGAAGACTGGATGTAGCTCAGTTGAGTGAACCAGTATAACTGCCCTGTGTTCATTCTCTCTCAATCTCTGCAATTAAGTTTCTGCATAATTGTTAAAACAGCAAAGAAATAAATTTGTTCAATCAATAATAAATCTGTTCTTTATTGGCTCAGTTCATACTGTTCTTAATTTATGAAAAAGTTGTTTGATTCTGATAAGAACATATAAAGTTTTTTAAAAGCCACTGGAACAGATTGACTGTGATAGGTTGCTCAAGAAATTGTCAAAGCTATTAATTGAACCTTAAACAATTGCTTAAAATTGAAGCTTGTTGTTCTGTGATTCATTGTTCTTAATTTCTGGAAAACTGTTTGATATCAAGAAGAACACTCATAGTTTGTTAAAAGCCACTGGAACAGGTTGTTTGTAAAGGTTACTCAATTAATTGGCATGCTATCAATTGAACCTTAAATCACTTGCTTGAAATTGAAGTTTGTTGTTTTGTGTGTGCATCTGGAAAATCTATCTGCATAATCTTGTGAGTAACCTTGCTGTATAAACGCTTTTCAAACAAAAACAGTGCTGAAATAAATCTGTTCATTTTCACATAAATCGATTTATTTTCTGTAAACTGTGTTAAACAATGTTTCTGCGAGAAAGTTTTAAAAGGTCAATTCACCCCCCTCTTGAACTTTGGCACTATTAAACCCAACAATTGGTATCAAGAGCTAGGACTTGTATTTTAATCAAGTTTGTTTGTAATAATCTCTGAGTTTAATGTGCTTTTTGCTGAAGGATCTGCTGTTAATAGACCACCTATGTTCAATGGAATGAATTATGCATTTTGGAAAGTTTGAATTAGAATTTTCATGGAATCTATTGATGCATTAATTTGGGAAGCTGTGGTCAATGGACCTTATGTGCCAATGCAGGTTGTCAAGGATGAAGAAGTGGTAAAGCCAAGATCAGAATGGAATGAGACCGAAAGGAGGAAGGCTCAACATGATCTTGTGGCCAAGAACATCATAATCTCTGCATTGACAATGGATGAGTTCTTCAGGATATCCCAATGTAAGTCAGTGATCCTGCCTGTTGACCAGAACGCAAGAGCCTTGCCTCGTCAAATCTGGATCGACTTTGCGCCGTGCTAGCTTCCGTCCTTCGCCTTGATTCACCTCAAGAACCTGCAAAAGACAGAACGGCGCCGCTGCGGGCGATCGCGCTCCGACGCCCAAGTCAGCGACTGAACCACCAAAATACTAAGAGAAAACTAAGAACTTCAGGAACCGTGCAATGTTCTCTCTCAGCGTACTCAAGTTCTCGCAAGCGTAAAAGAAGTATTCTAAGACGAGCGTACCTCAGAAGTTCGTTAGGATCCCTTATATACCTATGCACTTTCTCTCTCCTGACAGTTACACATCTGGACACGTGGCTCGCATCCAGCTGTACACGTGTCACCATCTGGAGCATCCTTGACTTGAGCGTCACCTCTTACTCTTCAGGCTTTTTGACTAAGTTACTTATGCAGGAAGCAACTCAGTGTATAACTGCCTTGGAGCGCGATCTCTTCTGCGTGGCGAGTACGAGTGTCTTCATACACACCTTCCCTGTGGTCTCGCCAGCCGCCATTATATTCTACTTTACTTACTTCACTGTGCATGCTCGGGTAAGCTGTTCCCCGACCTCAACCTCTGGCCAGCTAGGGAATGACCATCTGACGACTTCATCCTTTGCTTTGAAAGCCTGGAACAAGCTTTCCTGATCCTTCGTCGATGTCATCCTTTCGGCCTGGGTTCGCACCCGGCGACTACAACACAAACTTGGTGACCGCCGGTTTAGGTATGCCAACTTAACGACCGGCGATCACACGAGCCTCCCGACGTCCTTCCCTTCTACCAGCCAGGTGTCCCGTTCAACACGCCTATACTATTGCTTGCGGCCACGTCATCAATTCTGACTACCTGGGCGGTACATAAGCCCCCCAGTCTTAAGCGAAGACTTGTCCAGCGGAAAGACTAAGAGGTCACGTCACTGCCGATCTACGTGGCGCTGGCACGGAATTCCAAACGTTCGTTCCCTCTGCTTTTCTGACGCTCCACCAAACCCCCTTTTCCAATCGCTCGACACGTGGCTTCATCAACGGTCATCTTCAGCTGTCGTTTGCGCTTCCGAAAACGTTTGAAAAACCCTTAAACCCCTTCATTTCTACTATTTCATCATCTCCCTGCATTCTCAAAACGCTCTGAGTTTTCTCTACAAACCCACGACGCTTCTCAGCTCCCTCAATCTCCAACTCCCTTCAACGCTCATCTGATCATCGAAAGGTACCTCTTTTACTTCTTCTGTTGATACTTGCTGCATTTTAACCGATTCGCATCATCCATTATCTGTCTGGTGCAAACGCTGTGGGTTGTTTCCTCTTCTTCTTCCTTCTTGTAACTTAGGGCTTCGTCTTCCATTACATTCATCACAACGAACTCCCGTTCGTTCGTTCTCCATTCTTCGTCCACAATCGAATCGTTCTCTGTAACCTTTGTTCATCCTTTTTCCTTTTTCCTTTGCAGTTCCCGCGATGGCTCGTACGAAAACCACCGTGAACCCTCCTCCTTCATCACGAAACCCTCCACCCCAAGCGCATAACTTACCACGAGCATCCGGTGCTCCTTCTACCCAGGCTGAGAGGCCTGCAACCTCTCACCCCAATCTCGCTCAGGCAACTCCACCAGTCGCCGGAGGAGCCTCCATTGCCACACAAGACTACAAGAAGCTTTATCCGTGGGCCACCTCAACTCTGTTGAAAGAAACCTCTTCCATAAACACAGAGTTGGGCGTGTACCGACTAAGAAAAGGGGACCAATCTGATCTTTCATTCCATAAGGAGCATGACAGCAAAATGGCCGTGCTGCCCTGCCACCCGGATGAACCAATCTGTGCTGACGATAAAGCAAACAACGGCGAGTTGTTCTGCTTCCTCTACGCGACGTTCTTCAAGAAGGTGAAGCTCCGACTTCCCTTCACTCACTTCGAGAGGGAATTATTAACTGAGCTCGACATCGCCCCCGCCCAGCTTCACCCCAACAGCTGGGCGTTCGTAAGGGCGTTCCAGATCATGTGCGCACACCTGGGATTGCCAGCCTCAGTCGACGTTTTCCTCTTCCTTTTCGAGGCTAAGAACCCAGGAGACCGCCTCTGGATCAGCCTGAATGGTATTGTTGGGAGGTCAATCCTCTCCATCTTCCAGCAATCTTACAAAGATTGGAAAGGAAAATTCGTGAAGGTGTGCGCCAATGACCAAGATCCTTCCCTGCTCGACGGCTTCCCCTTGTACTGGGTACACAAGGGGAACAAAGACGCCAAAGAGAGCTTTAGGAGGCCCAGAAGTCCCGACAACATGGGCGAGCTAGACAAAGATCTATGCCTTTTCTGGAAGAAAGTAGCAGCCGCCAACATCACCTTTCTCACCTCCGCAATAATCTCCTTCGAGTTCCTAGAGGACCAACTCGAAGCTCACATAGGTTAGCCTTTACCTCGACACTTAGGTTTTCGTTTTGCGTTGAAACTGATTTCGCATCTCTGTTATCTACCATCGGGCGTCCTGCTTGTTGCGCACTGGATTTGGTTTTTAATTCATGCGCCATTTGTTTGCATTATTCGCACACATACTCGTATATTTTGCTTTTGCTTTTGTGCTTACTTGTATATTTTTACCCTGTGCAGACCTCATGTTGGGCAAAGGCAAATTAGCTGAACTGAGGGCGCTCGCCTAAACTCATAAGTTGGCGACGGGTTCCCAAACCGTGCCCAACTCGGTGGTGGAGATCGCCGCTACCTAGGGCAGATCGCCTCCTCAAGGCCCAGCTCCTCCTGAGACACTGCCCGCCCCTCAACGAAAAAAGCTCATTTTAAGGAAACCAAAGAGGAAGACCCCTCAAGTGGTTCAAGAAGATGAGGATGAGGATGATGAGGCGACTGAGGACGGCCTTGTCACCAAAAGGAAAAGGGTGGCACCTTCTTCACCACCCGCTCTCCCAACACCAACACCGCCCTCTCCCCCAGCTCCAACACCGCTGGTCCAAGCAACGCCCTTGGCGGTCGCGCTTCCCGTGGTTGAAGGCAGCGAGCCCAACTTCATGGAGGACCCTCCTAGCGCCTCCACGCCGTTCGTATCTGCTGGAGAGGGTCCTCCTTCAACTGCCTCAATTGCTGAAGCCGCACCAGGTGGGGATGAAGGCGCCCACAACTCGCCGATACTCATAACTGAGTCCCCCACTTCACCACCACGCCAGGAAGCCCCCCTTGCTCAACCAAATCAAGAGGGTGGTGGTGAGAGTCAGCACCAGGCTCCTTCAGCACCTCCACCAACAGCAGCTGCAAGTCTTCCCCCCTTGGTCAAAGAAGTCTGGGGGCCCTTCGCAGCTAAGCTAAAGATGATGGCAGAGGACCTTCCCTCAATCATAACAAAGGCTGTGAAGAGCTCCAACAAAAAGCTTCGGGATGAGATCTCCACACTCCAGGAGGAGAATCGCCTGATAAGGATCGAGGCGGAAAAGCTGTCTTGCAACCTGATGATGGCAGAGATTGATCACTCAAGGGTGGAGGACGCCATGAGTGCCGAGCTGAGGGTTGCGCGCAAGGAGGCCTCTGATCTGCGCCAGAAACTGCACCTCCTAGCTCAAGAGAAAATCGAGCTGGAGAGCAAGCTGGTTCCCTACAGGCTCAAGGTGGCCAACCTAGAGGCATCGATGAAAGCGGATGCAGCCAAGGTAGAGAACCTTGAAAAGAGGTCGGCTGATCGGGAGGTTCTCCTCGGAAAGGTCGAGAAGGAGAGGGACGACGTCGTGGACGAGCTCGCCAAGGCTCGAGAGGAAAATGAGAAAATTGCTGCAGAGCTGGCCCAGGCGCGGGACGAAGGCAAGAAGGTTGCTGACGACCTTGCTCAGGCTCGTGGGGAAACTGAAGAACTGAAGAAACGAGCTGACGAGCTGAAGCAGCAAACCGAGGGGCTCAAACAACAAAACGAAGAGCTCGAACTAAGCTCCGCCCAAGTCCTTGCCGCCGGATTCGACGCCGCCCTGGAGCAAGTCGCCTGCCAGTACCCCGAGCTCGACCTCTCCATGGTGTCGATATGTAATGAAGTGGTGGATGGGAAGATCGTGCCTTCTGAAGATTAATCGTCTCCCTCCATCACTTATTTCCTGGGAATTAATGCTTGTTCCTTTTTGCACAAACTTTACCTGTAATATCTTTTCTTTTCTTCTTATGCATTCGAACTGATACCACTTTTATTATAACTTCCCCCGCTTCTGCACATAGTCCCTCTGTTTACTTCGCTTTTCCTTGTAGAAACCGCTTAAACAAATTAACTTAGCGATTCTGCGGGCTCAATCGTTTACTTACTGCTTCAAACTCGAGCAAACTATCAACTCTCAAACGATGGCATTTTAATAACTTGTGAACCTAAGGCAACGAACTTCAGCGTGAAACTACTTACTAATCAGCAAGTTTCAATCCAACTGATAGTTTAAGATATAGTTCACCTGATCTGCTCCATCGAAATGGGCCCTTACTCTTGCCATCGCCTGGACTTCTTCTGATCGCCATAGGGTCCTGGCGATGTAAGCTTCCTTTTGCCTTCATAACTTGGCTATTGTTCCCTCATCTGGGGGTAGAGGCGCCTTTCGGATCCTTCTCTACCTCCCTGAGTTTTAGAACAATAAGCTGGATAGCTAGGCGTTCTCTTTGAACCTACCTTAGCCATCCTTTAAACTTCTTCCACCCTTCACACCATACCTGAACTCGTTCGAGACGAGAAGGATTTTATCTTGCCTGAACTCACTCGACGGCGAGAAGGTCTTTATCTTGCCTGAACTCGCTCGACGGCGAGAAGGTCTTTATCTTGCCTGAACTCGCTCGATGGCGAGAAGGTCTTTATCTTTCCTGAACTCGCTCGACGGCGAGGTCTTTATCTGGTGCCTCTACTTTGCCTAGAGATTACATCTCCTCTTCCCTGGATGCACTGAGGACTTTTAACTCGTTCTCGCCTGCACTCGCACAAAGTCGAGGAGGACTTTAATCTCTTTCTCGCCTCAGGACGCGCGAGGGCGTTGAGGTCTTTTAAACGTTGCTGGTGCCTCCGATCGCCGAAAGACGATGAGGACTTTTCACTTTAACTGATGCCGCCAATCGCCGAAAAGCGATGGGGACTTTAAAACTTTTAGAAAGCATGCAGCATAACTTCAAACTTGCCTTAAATCACGTACGAGTGATAAGGTCTTTTTCTAAAATTTTCGAAACAACAAGCATGCAATCTTAGAAACTTTAAACTTTGAAAACTCTTCTTTATTGGGTGGCCTCATTAAAAACCCTCCTTAGGGAAAAAAGAGTGCCCCCTTCAAACTGTTTTAACAGAAAGCTTGCAAATCTCTTCGTGTTTGTTTTTACTTACAAAGCTTCAACTGTAATATAACTTGAGGTGTGTGGCGTTCCAAGTGCGAGGAATCGCCCCTCCTTCCAACGTTTCTAAGCGGTAGGCGCCGTTCCCGAGCGCCTCGGTTATTTTGAACGGTCCCGTCCACTTAGGCGACAACTTGTTTTCCATCTCGTACTGGTGGGCCTTCCTCATCACCAGGTCGCCTTCTTTAAACTGCCTCGGCATCACCTTCGTGTTATACCTTCGTTCAATCCTCCTTTTCACTGCCTCGGCTTTTACTCTCGTCTCCTCCCTGACCTCATCCAGCAAATCCAGATTCAACCTTCTTTCCTCATTCGAGTCTTCTGCTACAAATTTTTGGAATCTCGGCGAGTTCTCCTGGATTTCCACTGGAATCATTGCGTCGCATCCATAGACCAGGCTAAACGGGGTCTCATGGGTTCCTGACTGCTCGGTGGTGTGGTACGCCCAAACTATGCGGGGTACCTCCTCAGCCCAGGATCCTTTGGCTTTCTCCAGCCTTCTCTTCAAGCCTCTTAGCAACACCCGATTGGCGGACTCTACTTGGCCATTCGTCTGAGGGTGCTCGACGGATGCAAATACTTGTTGAATTCCCACCTCTTCGCACAGCTTCTTCAACAGGTGACTTGCAAACTGAGTCCCGTTGTCTGACACCAGGCGCTTAGGCACACCAAACCGGCACACGATGTTCTTCCACACAAAGCTCTCGATCTTGTGTGCGGTGATCTGGGCTACTGGTTCTGCTTCGATCCACTTGGTGAAATATTCAATTGCCACCACCAAGTACTTCATCTGCCTGATCGCCAATGGGAAAGGTCCCAGGATGTCGATTCCCCATGTATGAAACGGCCAAGGGCTGTAAATCGACTTTAACTCTTCTGGAGGCGCTTTGTGCCAATCGGCGTGCTGCTGACATTGCTTGCAACACTGTGCATACCTCTTGCAGTCCTCCCTCATTGTTGGCCAGTAGTAACCTGCACGGAGGGTTCTTGCGGCCAGAGCTCGACCCCCGACGTGACTTCCGCATATACCTTCATGGAGCTCGGCCATAATTCTTGTACATTTCTCTCCGTGCACGCATTCCAGGAGTGGGTGTGTGAACCCAAACCTATACAACTCGCCATCAATCATTGTGAACTTGCTGGAGTTCTTCTTTATCTTCCTAGCCTCCGTCGGATCCAGCGGGAGAAGGCCATCTGCCAGGCATCGCTGGTATTGTGTTATCCATGTGTCTGGCTCATGCGTAGCGCAGACCTGCGTCATGTTCACCCTCTCCCCCCGACATGCTCTTATTCTCGGCGATCTCAAGGTTTCCTGAGTCAAAGACCTGTGACTCCTCGCCGCTTTCTCCGTCGACTTGCTTATTTGAAGGACCATGTGGTCTGCCACAAATGCTCTAGGCATCTTCAGAGTTTCCTGGATCACCGTCCTCTGCCTACCCCCTTGCCCGAACTGGCGAGCTTAGCTAGCAAGTCTGCTCGGGCATTCTGCTCTCTGGGCACATGCACCACTTCAAAGGAGACAAAGGAAACCTTCAATTCCTGCACGTACGTTAAGTAAGCCGCCATTTGTGGATCCTTGGCCTGGAACTCGCCTGTTACTTGTCCCGTGACCAACAGCGAGTCACTCTTAGCCATCATCACCCTAGCTCCCATCTCCTTGGCCAGCAAGATTCCGGCGATCAGCGCCTCATATTCTGCTTGATTGTTGCTGGCTTTGAA
This sequence comes from Phaseolus vulgaris, assembly GCF_000499845.2. Classification (NCBI taxonomy): domain Eukaryota; kingdom Viridiplantae; phylum Streptophyta; class Magnoliopsida; order Fabales; family Fabaceae; genus Phaseolus; species Phaseolus vulgaris. The sequence continues at coordinate 33,551,067 of NC_023749.2, read as the reverse complement.
GGCAAACCTCAGGGACTGTTCAATCAGCACACCATTGGGCCCTTCCAGAATGACCCCAGCACCGCTACCCTGCTGGTTCGACGATCCGTCCACTGAGAGCACCCAACGAAAACCATCCCCTTCAACTCGTGCTGCCTTCGACGAGAGCTCGACCACGAAATCGGCGAAAACTTGCCCCTTGATCGGTCCTCGGGGCTCATATTTGATGTCGAACTCCGACAGCTCCACCGCCCATTTCACCATCCTCCCAGCTACATCAAGCTTCTTCAGCACTTTCTGGATGGGCAAATCGGTCATCACCAATATTGTAAAACTAAGAAAATAGTGGCGCAACCTCCTCGCCGAAAATACCACAGCCAGTGCAGCTTTCTCCAAGGCCTGATACCTCACCTCCGGGCCTTGCAACACCTTGCTGACGAAATAAATAGGCTTCTGAGCCTGGTCTTGGTCTTGGGGGAGCACCGCACTCATCGCCCTCTCAGTCACAGCAAAATACAACCTGAGAGGGGTTCCCACCAACGGTTTGCACAAAACCGGCGGGCTCGCCAGGTACTCTTTAAGCTTAACGAAGGCCTCTTCGCACTCCTTTGTCCAAGCAAACTTATTGTTTTGCCTTAAACACTGGAAGTACGGATGGCCTTTCTCTCCGCTAGCCAACACGAAACGAGACAGGGCTGCCATCCGACCTGTAAGCTGCTGCACCTCCTTCACGGTAGCCGGGCTCCTCATCGCCAAGATGGCCGCACACTTATCAGGATTTGCCTCTATTCCTCTTTCAGTCAAGAGGAATCCCAAGAACTTCCCTGCCACCACGCCAAAAATGCACTTCTCGGGGTTCAGCTTCAACCTGAACTTGGCGATTGTGGTGAACAACTCCTCCAGGTCCGCAACGTGCTTGCTCGTTTCCGGCGAGGTCACGACAATATCATCCACATACGCTTGCACATTCCTTCCCAGCATTGGTGCAAGTACCCTACCCATCAATCTTTGGTACGTGGCCCCCGCGTTCTTCAGCCCAAAGGGCATCACTTTGTAGCAGTAGCACGATCTCTCGGTCATGAAGGCGGTCTTCTCTTCATCCATAGGATGCATTTTTATCTGGTTGTACCCCGAGAAGGCGTCCAGGAAACTCAGCAACTTACACCCTGCAGCACTGTCGACCAGGGCATCTATGCTTGGCAAAGGATACGAATCCTTTGGGCAAGCCTTGTTCAGATCAGTGAAGTCGACGCACATGCGCCACTTCCCATTGCTTTTCTTCACCAGCACGACATTGGCCAACCACTCAGGGTACTGAACTTCCCTGACATGGCCTACGGCGAGGAGCTTCTGTGTTTCATCCCTGATCGCCTGCCTCCTCTCCTCGTTAAACTTCCTTCTTCTCTGCCGCACTGGTCTGACCTGGTTGTCCATTGCTAGGTGATGGCACAAGAAGTCTGGGTCGATTCCCGGCATGTCTGAAGCAGACCATGCAAAAGATCCAGATGCCGCTCTATCACCTTGGCGATCTGATCTTGGAGTTCAGCCTCCAAAGATCTTCCCAGCTTGAAGATTTTTCCCCCGATCTCCCTTTCGAGCCACTCCTCGACGGGCTTGGGTCGGGTTTCCCTGGTGATCACCGCCTTGGCGATTCCCAGCTCCCTCGATTCCTCTGGGCGGTTCCTCACCTCTTCTTCCCGACCGGCGTTCTCCTCCCTTGCTTCAGCATCTACCATGACGACATCGCTATCGGCGGTCGCCTCCACCAACGTCGACCTGGGCTTCACACCGGGAGGCGGGGTGGTCGTGACGTAACTTACTGACCTCTTATTCTTCAAGCTATTCTCATAGCACTTCTTCGCTTCCTTCTGGTCAGATTTGATGGTGATCACCACCCCCTCCATAGACGACAACTTCACCTTCATGTGCCTGGTCGAGGGCACAACTCCTATTCTGTTGAGTGTTGGTCTTCCCAACAGAATGTTATATGCTGAGGGAGCATTCACGACGAGGTACTTGATTTTCTCCGTCCTCGATCCCGCCTCATCCGTGAATGTAGTTCTTAACTCGATGTACCCCCTAACCTCCACCTGATCGCCAGCGAACCCATACAAGCACCCTCCATAGGGCCTCAGCTGGTCAAGGGGTAGTTGCAGCTGTGTGAAGGTCGGCCAGAACATAACATATACCGAGCTTCCTTGGTCCACCAGTACCCTGTGGACCTTCCTCCCCGCTGTGACAAGCGAGATAACTATGGGATCGTTGTCATGAGGCACAACGTCCCTGAGATCTTCTCTTGTGAACGTAATGTCTACATCTGGCGAGTGGTCCTCGAACATGTCCACCGTCATCACAGACCTTGCATACTTCTTCCTCTGTGATGCGGTGCATCCTCCACCCGAGAAACCTCCTGCGATGGTTTGGATCTCTCCATGAGTGGGCATCTCATGCTGCTGAGCCTCACCACCCGCCGGCTGGGAGCTCGACGCGCCCCCCGTCCTCCTGTCCAGCAGGTAATCATTCAGGAAGCCGCTCTTGACCAGGTCGTCGAGCTGGTATCCCAGTGCCAAACATGAATCGACGGTGTGACCAAAACTCTGGTGGAATTCGCACCAGGCGTCCGGTTTTGGTCCTAACACCTTGTCGCCCACCTTCTCAAGTGCCTTGAGCCTGGCTGCTATATTGGGGATGGCGATCAGGTCCGCCAACCCCATGACAAACTTATGCTTTGGCGGGCGATTGTACTCCCTGGGGCACCCTGGGCCCCTACCCTTGTTTTTCCTCGGATCATAAGGATGGCGAGTCCTTTGATCCCTCTTGGCCGCCGCTGTCTCCAGCACCCTCTGTGGGTGAATCCTGGTCTGGGCGCGTGGCCTAGCAGGGGCCACGCTTCCCCTCTTCTCGGCGACCTCACTTTCGTCGGCGATGTGGGCCACCGCAAGTCGCCTAACCTCAGCAAACGTGGCGGGGTGAGCCCTGATCAGTGCCTCACAGAAAGGTCCCGGCAGCACGCCCTTTTTGAAGGTGTATACCAGCATCTCCTCGTCTTTCGCAGGCGAGCGGACCATCTGTACTCCAAAACGATTCAGATAGTCCCTGAGGGACTCTCCCTGGTATTGCCTTATGTCGAACAGGTCGTAAGACACCCTAGGTGGCGCCTTGTTCACAATGTACTGCTCGACGAAAATCTTCGAAAACTGCTGGAAATTGGTTATGTGACCGGTAGGCAAGCTCACAAACCATTCCAGCGCTGTTCCCTGGAGCGTGCTCACAAACATTTTGCAATATACAGCATCCGAGCCTCCTGACAGCATCATCTGCGTGTGGAACGTGGTGAGATGTGCCTCAGGATCCTCCATGCCGGTGAAAGTAGCCTTCACGGGTACCACGTTCGCAGGGATAGGCGTGTCTGTGATCGCCTGAGCAAACGGAATAGGGAAAACGCGAGGTGGCGACGACAGCGCGACCTCTTCAGCGACCGAGCGGCCCTTCTGCTCCTGAAGAGCTTGGGGCAACTCCTAAGTCACTTTGCTGAGCTCTTCATTCCTGGCCTGAGAGGCGACTAGGTCCTCATGCATCTTTGCCTGCTCTACGCGCGAGGCCTCCACATTCGCCTGCAGTGCACGCATGATCTCCATCATCTGCGCCATGGTCATGGCGCCTTCAGCAGCAACTGGCACAACTGGACTTGAACGGTTGCTTCTCATCTTTCTCATGAAAACTCAGCAAACCAAAGTTCGACAAACAAAATCTCCTCTAGCAACGATCGATCCAACAACCAACCGGTTAGAAGTCCTCAAACTCCCTAAAACCTCCGCAAACGCAATTGCAACAGCACGCTAATAGATTCGGACGTCGAAACCTTCACAGAAACTTGCAACTTTACCTCAGAACCACCACTTCTTCAGCAAGCCCCCGATTCCCTAACTAGAAACGCAATCAAACAGAAACACACCGAACGGCCGATTGAACACCGCGCGAACGGCAAGAAACTCCAAGAAAACCGATCGAAAGCTTGAACGAACAGTGCAAAACCTCACTCCGCCGATTAAAACTCGAACAACGGTAGAAGCCTCGAATTCACCGAACAAGACTCAAATGAACGGTGAAAAACACGAATTTACCGAACAACAACTTGAACGAACGGCGGAAAATGGTTCACCAGCACACAACCACACAGAAACTACTGAAACTTCAAGAACTCACGTTGTGGATGGGGACAGGTTTAACACGGCCCCACGGTGGGCGCCTGATGATCATGCATGTTGACCAAAACGCAAGAGCCTTGCCTCGTCAAATCTGGATCGACTTTGCGCCGTGCTAGCTTCCGTCCTTCTCCTTGATTCACATCAAGAACCTGCAAAAGACAGAACGGCGCCGCTGCGGCCGATCGCGCTCCGACGCCCAAGTCAGCGACTGAACCACCAAAATACTAAGAGAAAACTAAGAACTTCAGGAACCGTGTAATGTTCTCTCTCAGCGTACTCAAGTTCTCGCAAGCGTAAAAGAAGTATTCTAAGACGCGCGTACCTCAGAAGTTCGTTAGGATCCCTTATATACCTATGCACTTTCTCTCTCTCCTGACAGTTACACATCTGGACACGTGGCTCGCATCCAGCTGTACACGTGTCACCATCTGGAGCATCCTTGACTTGAGCGTCACCTCTTACTCTTCAGGCTTTTTGACTAAGTTACTTATGCAGGAAGCAACTCAGCGTATAACTGCCTTGGAGCGCGATCTCTTCTGCGTGGCGAGTACGAGTGTCTTCATACACACCTTCCCTGTGGTCTCGCCGGCCGCCATTATATTCTACTTTACTTACTTCACTGTGCATGCTCGGGTAAGCTGTTCCCCGACCTCAACCTCTGGCCAGCTAGGGAATGACCATCTGACGACTTCATCCTTTGCTTTGAAAGCCTGGAACAAGCTTTCCTGATCCTTCGGCGATGTCATCCTTTCGGCCAGGGTTCGCACCTGGCGACTACAACACAAACTTGGTGACCGCCGGTTTAGGTATGCTAGAGATCGGGGCACGCCAACTTAACGACTGGCGATCACACGAGCCTCCGAACGTCCTTCCCTTCTACCAGCCAGGTGTCTCGTTCAACACGCCTATACTATTGCTTGCGGCCATGTCATCAATTCCGACTACCTGGGCGGTACAGTCAGCTAAGGAGATGTGGGAAGTCCTAGAAGTCACTCATGAGGGCACTGAAGATGTGAAGAGGTCAAGAAAACATGCTCTCATCCAAGAATATGAACTGTTCAGAATGCAACCCGAGGGGAGCATTGCTGATGTGCAGAAAAGGTTCACCCATATTGTGAATCACCTCACTGGTTTGGGAAAAGAATTTGACAGAGAGGAACTCAACATAAAGATATTGAAGTGCCTCGACAGAAGCTGGCAACCAAAGGTGACTGCCATATCTGAAAGTCGTGATCTGTCAAAGTTGGGAACTGCTGCACTGTTTGGAAAGCTAATGGAGCATGAGCTAGAGCTCAAAAGACTCAAAGAGCAGGAAACAACAGAGAGAAAACCCAAAGGTCTTGCACTGAAAGCTACTGAACTGGATGAGATCAAGGAGGAAAAAGAAGATGCTGAAGATGATGACACAATCAGCCTTCTTACAAAAAGATTCAGCAAATTCCTGAGGAAGAAAAGCAGAAATAGGAACCAGCAGAAAAGAAGGTATCCTAAACCCAATGATTCAAATTCCTCTAAATATACTTGTTTTGGCTGTGGCAAAACAGGACACATCAAAACAGATTGTCCAGATAATCAAACAAAGGACAAATCTGCCAACAAGAAATTTGAAAGGAACAAGGGAAGAAGAGCTTACATCTCATGGGAGGAAAATGAAGTATCTTCAACCAGCAGGTCTTCAACAGAAGATGAGGAAAACAATCTGTGCTTCATGATGAAGGATGAGGAGTCAATCTCTGATTCAGTAAGTGATTTCTCTATGGATTCAGATAACTATGATCAATTGCTTGCTGCTTTCAAGGAAACTCATGATGAAGCAAATAGGCTAGCTGTAATATGCAATAAGCTGCAAAAGGTAAATAATGTGCTTGCACCTAAAGTAAACACACTTGAGGAAGAATTGCATAAAGCCAAAACAGATTTGGTAAACCTTGAACTAACATGCTTGCATGCCTCTATTAAAACCTGTGAAAACTGCAAAAAAATTGGAAAAACAAGTGGAGTATTTGCTGAAAACCCTTTCCAATTTCACCAAGGGAAGAGAAAACCTTGAGTCTTTCCTTGGCTCACAGAATGTTGTTTTCAATAAGAATGGTCTTGGTTATACCCCTGGAAATGTAACCAATGTCAAAAAGCTTTCAAGTTTTTTTGTTCCAGCAAAATCAGTTTTTTCAGCTTTTAACAGTGACAAAAAGGCATCTCATGTAACCTGTTTTTACTGCATGAAATCTGGTCATACCTCTAGGTCTTGCATTGCTAGAAAGCATCTTGTGCCTAAGAACTTAGCAAAATGGCTACCAAAGAGAAGGTTTTAATCTGTGCTGGACCCTATACTGAAAAGGGTACCATTTGTATCATTTTTATTCTGTTTTGCAGATTGGCAGCAAGAAAAACCAGTGGTACTTGGACAGTGGCTGTTCCAAGTATATGACTGGAGATCTTACAAAGTTTACTAGCTTGAAGCTCAAAGCAGAAGGACATGTAACCTATGGTGATAATAACCGAGGGAGGATTTTAGGCAGAGGCACTGTTGGAACAGGGAACTCAACAACCATTGAGAATGTGTTGTATGTAGAAGGACTCAAGCATAGTCTTCTCAGCATAAGTCAGCTTTGTGACAAAGGATACAAGGTGAACTTTGAGTCAAAAGGCTGCACAATCTCAAGTAATTCATCTAGTAAGGTACTGTTTACTAGTAAGAGAGTGAATAACATATATCTGCTGAATATCATGGAAACTAACTCTTCAAATGAGTGTTTGCTGTCCAGAAGTGATGAGTCTTGCCTTTGGCACAGGAGGTTAGCTCACATACACACAAATCACTTGAATAAATTGAAATCTAAAGATTTAGTTTCTAGTTTACCTAACATTAAATTTCAGGACAACAAGCTTTGTGATGCTTGTGTGAAAGAATCTACTGCAGCTGCAGGTTTGCCAAAAGAGTGGAAAACCCCAAGAGACTTAACCCTTGATAATGTCATTGGGAACATTGAGAAATGAGTATCAACTAGTAAATCCTTGAACAACTTCTGTGAAGCAATGGATTTTGTATCTCAAGTGGAACCCAAGAATCTGAATGAAGCTCTCAAGGACAGCAACTAGATTTTAGCTATGCAAGAGGAACTGAATCAATTTGCTTTTAATGAGGTCTGGACTCTTGTACCTAGAATACCTGAGATGAATATAATTGGGACAAAATGGGTATTTAGAAACAAGATGGATGAGCATGGAGTGATCACCAGAAACAAGGCTAGGCTTGTAGCTAAAGGGTACAATCAAGAAGAAGGGATAGACTATGATGAGACCTATGCACCAGTGGCTCGGTTAGAAGCTGTTAGATTGCTGCTTGCCTTCTCCTGCATCAAAGGGTTCAAGCTATTTCAAATGGATGTGAAGAGTGCCTTTCTAAATGGTTATATAAATGAAAAGGTTTTTGTTTCACAACCACCAGGTTTTGAAGACCATCAACATCCAGAATATGTGTTCAAACTCCAAAAGGCTCTCTATGGACTCAAGCAAGCTCCTAGGCAATGGTATGAGAGGCTAAGTGATTTTCTCACCTCACAAGGCTATGGCAGAGGCACATCAGATAAGACCTTGTTCATTAAGAATAAAGGAGATGACTCAATTCTAGTACAAGTATATGTGGATGATATCATTTTTGGATCAAACAATGGAGAATTGTGTGAAGCTTTCGTGAAAGTCATGAAGAGTGAGTTTGAAATGTCAATGATGGGTGAGTTGAACTATTTTCTAGGCTTGCAGGTCAAACAACTCAAGGATGGCATTTTCTTAAGTCAAGCTAAGTATTGCAAGGATCTGTTGAAGAAATTTGAAATGGACAAGTGTAAACCAATCAGCACACCCTTCTCAACAAGCTGTCATTTGGATCATTATGAAGCTGGAATTTCTGTTGATAAAAGCAAATACAGAGGACTCATAGGATCACTATTGTATCTCACTGCCAGCAGGCCAGACATAATGTTTGCAGTGTGCATGTGTGCAAGGTTTCAATCTGCTCCTAAAGAATCACACTACAATGCTGTCAAAAGGATTTTGAAGTATTTGCAAAGAACTAAAGAAGTTGGCTTGTGGTATCCAGGTAATATTTCATTAAGTTTAACTGGATATTCTGATTCATATTTTACAGGTTGCAAAATTGATAGGAAGAGCACAAGTGGAACCTGTCATTTGCTAGGATCAAGCTTGATCTCATGGCAATGCAAAAAGCAGGCTTGTGTAGCTCTCTCCACTGCTGAAGCAGAATACATTGCAGCAGGGAGTTGCTCTGCTCAAACTATATGGCTAAGACAACAATTAAATGATTTTGGTATCTTACTTAACCATATACCTCTGCTGTGTGATAATACAAGTGCAATCAACTTAACCAAAAATCCTGTCATGCATTCAAGAACCAAACACATTGAAATTAGGCATCACTTTCTAAGGGAACACATATCTAATGGAACATGTGATATTAAGTTCATTGGTACTGATTTACAACTTGCTGATTTGTTCACAAAACCATTAGCCAAAGATAGGTTTAATTTTCTGCTTAGTGAATTGGGTATTATAAATGTCAATTGTGCCTAGCAGTGAAAAATTAAATCTGTTTATTCGTAATTGAATGTGTTTATTTTCTGTACTGATATGCATTTATGACTAGGAAAGAGAAATTGTGATCTTTGACTGCTTGACTGACCTACTAGGCATTAACCTCTGTACCTTTGACGGTTTTTGGTCATGGTTATGTAACCGATTTGATGGTTTGGGTGCTCAATAAAGGTTTGAGTGTATGCATCGTGACCCTAAATATTTGGTGCATATTTTCAAAGATTCTCTGCACAAATTCAGAGCATAAAATCTTCATGCATATCCACTCATAACTGCCATATCAATCCATTTATTTTGCTATAAATCTGTGTGAATATTTGCTACCCACATTGGCTGCCTCTCTTTGATTCTCACCATTAGAAACAAGAGATATTTTCTGGTTCAACCATGGCTTCGTCTTCAAGACAAAAACAGAAAAGCAAGGGAAAGCAAACCACCTCTCAAGGTGTACTAGAAGGTTGGTTTGCTGGAAATGAAGAAGCAATACATCCACGAAACAAGCAGAAAGCATATTTATATACCCAAGGTGCTGGATTTCAACTGGCTGAAATCTGAAAAATTGGAAGAAACAAGGGCTGTGTTGAAGCACTAGAAACTGAAAAAGCTGCTGGAATTAACGGGTAATGTATATCCTGACTTGGTTAAGGTGTTTTACACTAACCTCACATTGGATGGAAAGAATGTTGTCTCTTATGTGAAAGGGACCAAGATGAAGATCACAAGTGAGGTGTGGAATTCTGTGGCTGGAATAAAGTATGTTGGACTGAAAGTAGGAAAGGGAAACACCAGTGGAATCCAAGAATTCAACAAGCTGCAATACTATAAAAGCTGCATGAGGAATCCTACAGAGAGTATAAACAGGTTCCATGCAGGGCACTTGAACCTCACTCCACGCCTAGTTGCCTACATCATAGCATGGCAACTTATTCCAAGAGGAACAAACCATGTTGTCTTACATGAAGAGGATCTAATTCTCCTATATTGCATCATGAACCAGATTAAGGTAAACTGGGTTTTCATTATCAATGAACACATGCTCAAATAAAAAAGGTTGGCTGATTACCGCTTTCCCTATGCTATAATTGTTTCCAAATTGATTGATTACTTTGGTATTGATGTTACAAATGAGAGAAACAACCCTATCAAGGCTGTAAGTGAGATTGATACCTCAACTCTCACCAAAATGGGTTTTCACAAAATTGAGGACAAGTGGGTGGTTCTCAAAGGGAAGGACCCTCAAGCAGAACATGAGGCATCAAACCTCCACAATGAGGATGAGGATGAAGTTGTTCCTATGGATGATGACTCACCTGCTACCCAGTGTGCATGAGGAAGCTGCTGCAAATGCCATAGTTGCCTATCAAGCTCCATAATACCGAGGAGAACCAATGTCTATGTTTGAAAGGCAAGTGTTGTATCGTCTTGATGTAATGTCTGCAGAACAAAGGGCATACTTTGAGACTACTCATGCAAGGTTTCAACACCTTGATGATCAGATTGAAGGGGTTCAGGCACAACTTGCAGAGCTTTACTACAAGGATCAGTAGTCATCCGTTTTTAATGCTTTCTTTATTAGCTTTCAAATGTCTGTAATGCTGAACAATATGGTTTTATTTTCTGGACTATTATGGTTATGGTTTTTGTTTTATATTTTTCCCCCTATGCTTATATGCTGTTTGATGAATCCAAAGGGGGAGAAAAATAGCTGAAAAATAGCTCACCATGCTAGGTGAAGCTAGCTGAAACAGGGAGTTAATTCTGCACCTTAAAACCATTTCTCATGCTATGCAATGTTGCTGTTTTTTTTTCTGGTTTAAAATCTGGTGCAGTGCAGGTTCTTAAAGAAACAAAGCTATGAGGTTAGCTATGGGGATTTGTCTCCATCAAACAGGGGGAGATTGTTGAAGATGGTTGCTGCCCCTTCAAGATTGTGTTTGATGAAGACTTCTATGTACATTTCATGTGTATTTTTCTTTGCTTTAAGTGTGTCTTAGGTAGTGCTTAGAGGTTGTTTAAGAGTGGGTTTTTTGCTGAGTAACTCACCTCGTAACCACTGGCCATGTGATAAGAACAAACATAAGTTTTCTTAAACTGTTTTTCACATGTTTTACAAAAAACACCTTTACTGCATAAAAATAAATCTGTTCTTTTCTAAATAAACAGATTCATTTTTACACTGATGCCTTGGCTAAGTCTTGTGAAAATTAGATTTTGTGCATCATGTATTTTGACTAAGTCTTCTATCTTTCAAAACGATTGTGTTTCAAATAGTTAAGCTTTTCTGTTTTCGTTTTGAAAAATAAATATGTTCATCTGTAAATGAATAGATTCTTTTTGTCTCTGGTGCCATATCTAGCTTAAACGTTTTACAGTTTTATCTCAGCACCAGAATGGTTGACTAAGTCTCCTCACTTAACAAATTCTCTAACTGCTTTTGAAAATAAATCTGTTTATTTTATTTTCAATCTGTTCATTTTATAACAGCTTTAACTGTTTTTCAAAATTCTGTTACAAGTTGGTTTTCTATAAAATGAAAACTTGTTTCTGAGTTTAATCATTGTTCATACATTTGCAAAAACAGTTTTGACAGCAGAGAATTAAAAGTTTACAAAGGATTAGCATTTGTTCTTCAAAGATTTCGAAAATCACAAAGTGTTTGTTCTTGGTTTGGTCCCAAAAGCTTGGTGTGAGGTGCTGCTACTGTTCTAGCAATCTTTCCTACTGGTTTAAGGCAGATCTTTGTATCCTCAATCAGGTGTAGTCGTTTCACTTCTCATTTCTTGTAATAGTTTGGTTGATCACTCTTCTTGATAGGTTTTCTTGAAGAGTGTGTGTGAGCTGAAATAGGTTTTTTCAGCAAGAGTACCTAAGTTCTTGTAGGTTTCAAGAACAGTGGGAATTGTGTTTGTTTGTACTGTGATTAGTGAATTTCACCTTGATTGTAGGTGAAGACTGGATGTAGCTCAGTTGAGTCAACCAGTATAACTGCCCTGTGTTCATTCTCTCTCAATCTCTGCAATTAAGTTTCTGCATAATTGTTAAAACAACAAAGAAATAAATATGTTCAATCAATAATAAATCTGTTCTTTCTGGGCTCAGTTCATACTGTTCTTAATTTCTGAAAAAGTTGTTTGATTATGATAAGAACATATAAAGTTTGTTAAAAGCCACTGGAACAGATTGACTGTGATAGGTTGCTCAAGAAATTGTCAAAGCTATTAATTGAACCTTAAACAATTGCTTAAAATTGAAGCTTGTTGTTCTGTGATTCATTGTTCTTAATTTCTGGAAAACTATTTGATATCAAGAAGAACACTCATAGTTTGTTAAAAGTCATTGGAACAGGTTGTTTGTAAAGGTTACTCAATTAATTGGCATGCTATCAATTGAACCTTAAATCACTTGCTTGAAATTGAAGTTTGCTGTTTTGTGGTTCACTGGTTTTCGTTCTAATATCAGTGTGTGTGCATCTGGAAAATCTATCTGCATAATCTTGTGATTAACCTTGCTGTATAAACGCTTTTCAAACAAAAACAGTGCTGAAACAAAACTGTTCATTTTCACATAAATCGATTTATTTTCTGTAAACTGTGTTAAACACTGTTTCTGCGAGAAAGGTTTAAAAGGTCAATTCACCCCCCCCCCCCTCTTGAACTTTGGCACTATTAAACCCAACACTTTTGTACTTTGAAGAAACTCTGTGTGTGAAGCTGAGAAGTGCTGTGTGTTCTTGAGGTTGTTTAGATCAGCATTCTTAGTGGTGTTTTTGCTGAGCCAAAGGAAGTGTGTGTCTTGAGGGGATCAAGGTTACTTCTTTGGTGGTGTTGTAAGTAATCTAGGGTTGACTACTTAGTGGATTCCCCAGTGGTTTCTGGGAAGACTGGATGTAGCTCTTTGTTTAAGAGTGAACCAGTATAAATATATGTGTGCAATTTCTCTATCCCTTGAACTCTTTAAATTCAGTTTATATTTATGATATGGTATAAACAACCGATTGTTTTTCTGGTGCTGTGCTAAATTGCTTTGTGTTTTTGGAAAACTGAATTCTTAATCAAGTTTTCTCAAAGTAATTTCATTCTAGACTTAAAAGTTTGCGAAAACCCTCTTTAAACCATTCACCCCCCCTCTAGTTTAAAGCCACACATTCTAACAGAAAGCTCCCAAGGTAATTTTGTCCCTGAAGGTCATCGCGATATCCTGGTTGAAGCAATTGGACAAAATGAGCACTATGGTCGTGTTCGTGCAGATGGAAAAGGGGTTGGAATTAAACTATATTTTTGAGCTTCACCACGACACTCATCGTCCTCCCCCATAGAGACCAAAGCAGAAATGACGAGTAAGATACGTCAAGAATTAATGGAGGAGATGAGAAAGAAGCCTGATCGGATGTGGTTAGAGTTGCAACAGGAGTTTCTATCACAACAAGTTTATGTTGAGCCGGTTGAGGCACTTGTTAGTCTCGCTCCCAAAAGCATAAAGGGGAGTTGTGCGACTCCTACAACATCAGGGGAGGATATCACTAGCCAGACGAGCCAATGTGAGCTACTGGTAGAGGGCGGTATGCTTAGTGGTGGCCATTGGAAAAGTCTATCAAGTGGCCACCACCTTACATAACGTTCCTCTCACCCCTGATGTGGCGAAGGTAACAGTTGAAAGAGTACGAGTACTTGATGTTCAGTTCCACTACTTTCAGATGAGGTAACAACTGTGGTCCATGCATTTCAGACATTCATAGCCTGGCCCAAATACCTAGAACCTCCGGTAATAATTTCATTTCATTATATAAATTTATATTTATATATTACATCTAATTTAATACAAATGTTCTTTATTTTGTAGAAACCTCGTCAGAAACCAAGTCTGAAAAAGAAGCATGAGGTTTTGATTGATGATCCTATAGCTTCCTTAGTTGCAACTGCTAGAGAGGTTGGTCAAGACCCTTTGGAAGTTCTGTGGGATGATACGTTTTTTGAAATAAACACTGACATGCCATTGTACATTACATGTTAGATTTGTTAGAATTTGTAGCTGGGGATCAGGAGCTCAATATAAATATAATTCAATTTTTTTATGATGCAAGTATTTTTACCTATATTTCAATTTACTTTATGTTAAATTATTATTGATTATGCTTTAACCTATTGTAGCTTCTACATTTCAATTTACCTATTGTAGGTTTTTGCATGGAGTTTCTATCACTGAGGGGAATGAAGATGTGTATGGATTGTTAGATCCCTCATATACTAATCCCACTAGAACAAAGAAAACTGAAACCCAATCATACATCACTAACACCCTGGAAAAAGAAGGAAAACAAATTTATTTATGACCTTATATTAATGAGTAAGTTTAATTATAAGTCGTCAATTATTACTATTTCATGTTTTAAATATTTACTAACTCTTTTCATGGATGATATAGGGGTCATTGGCAGTTACTTGTCTTATCAACGGTTGATAATGTAGAACATGGGAGCTTTGATGTTTCAAATCTGTGATGAAGGTTGTTTTTGAGATTGAAATTGTTTTTGAGAAGAGATTCAAATCAAGTTTTGCAAGATTGATAAATAGTTGTGCACTGGTTCAAGGTCTGATCTTAGGAGCTCTGTGATTCCTGTAAATCTAGGTGTAATCTGTTCCTTTTTTTTATCTTGTATTTGTTCTTTTATAAACTTATGAAGTGTGTGAAAACCTCTAAGGTCAGAGGGTGTTCTGACTAAGGTTGTGTGTATGACAAAAGGGGTGAGTGGTTCTTGTGGTATCAAGATCACCTCTTTGTGGTTGTGTGTATTGTAATTTGTGATCGATTACTAGTGGAACCCAGTGTTTGTTCTAGGAACTGGATGTAGCTCAAGGTTGAGTGAACCAGTATAAATTGGTCAAGTAATTTCTCTCTCTCTCACTCCTTATAAAATGTTTGATTTAATTTTGCTTTTGCTGCTGCCATAAACAACCGATTAAAACGAAGTTTCAATCGATTGAAATTCTGCAAACAGTTTCTTTTACATTTTTTGATTGACTTCCTTGATTGCTTCTTTTGTGTTTGTTGATAAAGCTTCATTCTTATTCAATCTTTTCAAAAATCTTTTGATAAACAATTCATCTCTCCCTCTTGTTTAAGCCTGTTGTGTGGTTTTGTTCCCTACACAAGATGTCATCCACACATCTGAAGAATATCATTGATAAGTAAATACACTATAAACTTAACTTCGTATGTTACTAATTAAGCATCTACTAACGCAATTTTTTGTATTAATCAGTTCATGGCGTGGATATAACATCTGAAAAATCTGAAGTGGATGACACTAAAGGTTTATAATTTTGTCTTTCTCTTTTCATTGTTTATCAATATTAACTTTTACTTTATATTGAATTATAGTGTAATAGACAACCAGGAAGCTATGAGTGTGGTTATTACATTATGCAATGGATGGTTATAATTGTAAGACTAGGCTTTGAAAGTGATCAGGATGAGGTAACATGATGATAAATTATTTTTATAATTCTTTAACATATATGTATCTTAACACTAGTTTATGTGAACCTTATTTTGTAATGCATTTCTTCACGGATGAGCGACCAATGGTTTCGGAAGCCATAGTACATGTGAGACATTCTTGGTCCACATATTTTCTAAATTTTTATAACTTTAGGATAACTGATGAATAGTGTAGGAATTAGATAGATAGATATATTATTAGTGTTTGTAATACATTTTTATCAATATATATAATTTGATTATCTAAATTTATGTATTTGTCTGGCTTGGTTATAATTGAATAGGTAAATTTAGATGAAAATTAACATTAAACAAAATGTACTAAAAAATATAACCATATACAACGGCGACTAGTTACCATATCCGCATTCTTATAAGCAGCGCAAAGATTTATAAGGGCGGCTATGGTAAATAATCGCATTCTTAAATGCGATTTATAAATGCGGTTATGGTAAATAACCACATTCTAAAATGTGATTTATAAATGCGGCTATGGTAAATAGTCAATGCATTACTCCTCCATTTTAAAAATCATTCAGATGTACATCAAATACGACTAGAAAGTCACTATTTTAAATTGAAAATAACCGCCTTCTTTTAACCTTTTTGCACCCGTGCATAATCTAATATTGAATCAACTTACTATATGTTAATCAATGATTTACCAAACCAATAAACATAGCTTACATAAATAGGATCCCAGATCTCAACGAACACAGTTACATAATAGTTAAATAATCAAATCAAACCCAAAAAAAAAAAAACAATTTAAATTATTATGAGTGCTTATAACATATATCAATACACAATTCTTTTGAGATTTAAGGGATCGTCTCTGTACTCATAGTTCTTATAAACATTCATACATACTATTCACCTCAAATGACAATTGATATGCAACAATCTGAGATATGTCATTTTTCACTTTTAGGGATCCAAAAATTGTTTTTCTAAATTTGTCGCACGTTGTATCGCTATGGCATATCTGCAAAAGAATATTTAACCCTTATTTATGTATTAAAGAGTAACTTAAGGTTGAGCTTAAAAAGACTAAATCTAACTCATTACTATTTTTTTCTCTCTATTAAACAATCCAACTTATTTTATTTTTAATTATTACTTCATTTTATTCTCTAAGCCCAAATAAATAATTTAATTAAGTCAAATAAATAATTATATTATATTATTTTTATTTACTAAAAACAAATGTTACCATAGAGATTACCATAGTCAAATATCAAGCCAAAATAAAAAAAAGGATACTATATAAAATGTTAAAAATTAGGAAAAAAACAAAGCACTTTTCTTTATATTGCCGGATTTCTTCCAAACTTTCTTTTCTTTTGAATTTTTATGTCAATATTAATACATAATAAAAAAGTAATGAATTTAAACTAACCAATAAAACAAAATGAATTCCGAGCACTTTTTCTTTCACACCTCAGATTAATCATTCACAATAATAAAATAAAATAGTACTACCTCACCTGTCTCTCTCTTTCTCGCAAGAGAGACACTATATATACATATTATTATTAATATTAAGATTCATAATATATATTTTAATATATCTTAAAAAAATATTAACAATATGATTGTTGTAAAAAATATCTTCTGTACTCAATGAGTTATCATATGACTACATCATTCCAGCTGTAGTACAAAAACTCACTAGAACCAACATGGCAACTTCCTGGCACTCAGCCCCTCACCTTTTACACTCAGACAAACTCTTTGTTTTTTTTTTCTCACAATCTCTCACACATTGGACAGCACCAACACAAATATCACGTGTCTGCTCTGCAGGCCTTGGTCCATTGCATTCTACTTTTCATTTTCTCTGTGGTTGTTGAATTGGTGCTGCTTGTTGAGTTGTTGGTGGATTCATTGATCTCTGAGACTGTTTTCTATTTGTGTTCTTCCCTGATCATTTGCGTTGGAGTTGTCTGTGCTAGGCTTCTCGTCATTGTTATCTTTTTGCTTACTTGTGTTTTGAACTTCAGGTGTTTTCCCTTTCTCTCTAACACGTTGCTTTACTTTCAATCAATTTTTCAAAATAAATACCTACTCAGATGATTCCGAAGGCCACTTTTTATTTTTATTTTCTAGTAGTTTTATTTAATAAAGTATGATAAAGACTCTAGAAAAAAAGCCAAATTATATTTAAAATTCACTTTTTGAATTCAATAACGTTAGATACCCTTCTTGTGGTTTAGGGATTGTGTTTGCAGCGTGTGGTTTGATGGTTGTTGACAAGTCATAATTGAAAATAAAGATATTTCATTTATTCACAATAGAACCATGTACACAAAACATTTTACCCCACGCTGATTAGCCTACCTTTTGTTCATTAAACCACATATAGATGCAAGCATACGAACAAACCATTATTGCATTAAAATATCCATCTGAAAGAAATCAAACCAACCGCAGCCACCAGGTTCAAGAATTTTAGCCATTTTGAGAGTGACAGAATGAGTGATAAATGATGGATCATAACACAGCTCAACTACACATAATTTATTCTAATCTGCAAAACATATCCATGCATGTACTTAAAAAGTTGTAAATGGACTAGTTCATGAGATTTACCACAGCCACAACTTAACTAACAACTAAAATGAAACTGCTCATGGTTGACCGGCCATGGTTTGAGACTTGCAGATCACCCAACTAGTTCTTGAAGCTTTTGACAAAAACCATCAAGGTATGTGTTCTCCAAATCTTTGGTGAGTAAGAGATTTCTCAATTTTAAATGGTTTTCTCTGACCTCCCTTCCAACCTCACTCTCCAAATCCATCACAGTCTTAACAGCTGCACAGACACTTTCCTTTGTGAACAAACCGTCTTCTTCACCTTTCTCCACTTGAACACCAGCCTTTATGCTGCTGCTTATCATCCTCGCATTAAGGAGCTGATCAATAAAATTTGGTAACACCACAATCTGACAATTGCTCACAAGTGCCTCAAGTAAAGATGCAACCCCACAATGGGTAATGAAGCACCCTATAGAAGGGTGGTCAAGAATTAGTGTCTGCTGAACCCAACTGCCATGAACAATGCCTCTTCCTCGAACCCTCTCACTGAACCCTTTTGGCATAGCTGCTTCAACAGACTCAAATCCAATAGGGGCTTTAAGAGCTGCAAGAAATGGAAAACCTGTTAACTCAAGACCCACCAACAGTTCCTTGAGCTGATCTTGATGTAGCCTGCATTCACTTCCAAATGCACAGTACACCACCGATTCCTCCTTGAATCCTGAAAGCCATTCAGCCCATTCTTCTTCCAAAGGGGATGTGTGTGGCTCAGGTATGACAGGCCCTGAAAGCAACAAAGGCTTTCCATAAGAAATTTCTAGAAAGTCAGCATATAGTCCCTCAATTTCTCTACAGCCTCTAAAGGCCACTGCATCGGACAATCTGGTGCTGGTGCTGATGCGGTCATAATAACGAACACCACTGCCAAATTCGGAATTCACGACTGAAGTTAGTTGTCGAACCTCGTGAGCCTGAAGCTTGATGGAAGGATCTGGGAACCCAGCTGGAGGATTCAACAGATTCAGCTCATGTTCAGCTATATTCTTTTCACTAAATTGCTTCTCCATGCATTCCATGTACGATTCAAATATCATGCTTAGGGTTATGTAATGAACAGACTTGATCCCTAAGCTCCGAGCCAAGTTCGGCATCCAACATGTATAATCAAAGAAAACAATGTTGGGTTTTAGCTCAAGCAAAAGTAGTTCGATATCCTTCTCAGTGCGATCCATCCCAGTCATAATGAGTTTGCCTAAGGAGATGGTAGCATCAAAAGTGGTTTCTGCATGAGGAGGAAGGCCATCAACTAGGGGCATGGTGATGGGGATGAAGGTTACTAACTGTGGATAGAGGTTGAAATGTTCCACCTTGGACTTTGTTAGTTTGGGTACGATGAAGGAAATTTTGTGTCCTCTTTTGGCTAATTTGTTGGCTAGGTGGAGATATGCTGATATGTGTCCAATAGCAAACCATGGGTACATTGCTATGTGCAACTGAAACTTTGGTCCGTCCATGGCTGTCTCAGAAATATCACCACGTTAATTTTATGGCTCAGCTAATGTCTCTGAAGTTCTAATACGAGGGGTTTTTTATGACGCCATACAAACTCTTGGCCCTTTTATTAACTAACAGCACAACACATGATTGAAGATTTGTCGACAAGTGGTATACATATTTTTACTGATAGATTCTTGAAATAGTTATTTAAGTATTTGATATGATGTGACCACAAAACTACAAAACAGGTAAAAAAAGGAAAACAGTATTTACCAGAAAATTATTGGTCGTAAAAGACTATTAGGTGATTTCACTAGTACAAAAAGAAGTAAATTAACAACAGTTAAAAATAAACGATTCCAGAATCATCGCTTTTGTGGACGTCGTTGTTTCTTAATTACAGTTCTGCAACCGTCGATATAAGTGACTGTTAACAATTTTTTTTTAAAAATTAATGACTTTTAAAGACGGTTCCACGTGGAACCGTCGTTATATGTAAGTTATTAAAAAAATATTTTTTAATAAATCACAAACCTGCATAAAATTTCCAATTTCAGAAAATCAAAACATTTAAAATTATAATTTAAATATGAAAAATACGTACAACAAACTATTTTGTTAATATATGAAAAAGTATGTCATTCTAATGATTTATCTATTCTAAGGTGCTATACATGGTTACAAAATACTTTGACCATGTTGTTCTCATGTACTCCAATGCTTCTGAATTTAGCGGGTGTTGGTCGTTGAACAACTGTGACATTTGAATTTTTTTGAATTAGTGCATGAATAATAAACTCCAAATTTTAAAGTGTTTATTGTATTGAGGTATTACCTGATCTCAACCTTTATTAATTGCAGCTTGCAAAATAGTCAACATCCACTGCATAACAGAATATCTGCACTCATAATTTCCAGATTGCTTGTTGGACTGCTTGTGAAAATAAATGTATTAAATGAATGAGTGAAACACATTAAATTGAGTGAACAAATATACTTTAAACACCTTAAGGTACATCCAAGTGAGTTTTTGTGCGTTTGAAGTTCTCCTCTCATACAACACATCATATCCAGAGTAAGCACTAAAATAATAAGATTTCATGTTAGAATATATAACATTATCTAATGTATAAGTAGTAATAAATGTTAAATGAAATTGTCGTACCTATCTATAATGTTTTAAAAATAGGTAGAGGTTTTTTAATGAAAGGAGCAAAACCATGCAGCGGTATGATCTTGAACAGATATGATCAATAGTTGTCAATGACGCCTGTACCGACCAGGTCATCGGGTGTGATGACGTGTCTTGCACGTGCCCGGGTGGGGCGTGCTCAGTGGAACACGCAGGCTAGAAAAGAAGGATGGTTCAGCGGTGAGCGTGGTCGCCGGTTCATGGAACTGGCGTTCTGCGCCGAACATGCTCGGTTGTCGCCGGGTTGGCTCGTCATCAACGCATTTGGCGATTAGCGATCATGCAGCTCGACATCGCCGCAGGAAGCACGTCGCCAGATCTTTCGACAAGCTCAGATCGGAGCTGGTGAAGACCCAAAGGTGTAAGTTCGAGTGTGCAGCTCCAGTGAGGCGATTGTTGCGCCAGCATGGGGCGTGAAGGGTGTTTGGGTTGAGGGGACAACTCGCCTATCAGCGACGGGATTCCCAGAGTGGACATTCGTTGATGGCAAGGTTTCCTCAGCCAGAACACGCATGGCGCAGCAGTAAGGAGGGTGCCATTAGAGATGAGCGATATCACAGAGATGGTGCACTTTGCTGCACTCGATACTCGCCTTGTCGGGTGGTGCTCCAGAGCATGTCGCGTGTTAGTTTACCCCTTGAGTTGAGTACTTAGCCGCGCGACTAGCTACTACACAGAAATGACGTTCAAGTTACTTCAACCCAGGAGATGACACGTGTAGGGTTGAGAGCAATAAAGAAGTGACGCTCGAGTTATCCTAGCTCAGATGATGACACGTGTAGGGCTGGGTACAACCTGCGACCCCAGCCCAGATGGTGACACGTGCAGGGTTGGATGCGAGCCACGCGTCCAAAAGCATAACGGCCTGGGGAGAGAAGAAACCTAGCTATAAAGGTAAACTTAACAGAATTTGCAGAGGTACGTTTTTCATTACGGCTCATTCTGCTAGGGTTGAGTGCTTTTTAGTACGGTCCTACAGAGCATATTTTCTCTTAGTTTTGGGTGCTCTTGTCACTGACTTGAGCGTCGGAGCGCCACCGGCCGCAGAGGCACCACTGTGTGTTTTTCAGGCTCTCAGAGAGGCTACCTGGGGAGTGACTTGGAGGGCACGTGGTGTCAAGCTGGTGAGGAAGACCGTGACGAGGCAACGCTCTTGCGCTAAGTCAACGGGCAGGATCATCTGGCGCCCACCGTGGGGCCGTATAAAAGGTGATTCCCAACCATAGTTCGTGTTTGTGGCGTTTTTGGTGTTTTCCGTTCGACTGCTTGCTATAGCAGTCGATCCTTGGAGTTTTCACCGTTTGTTTGGAGTTCTTTGAGCTGCTGAGTTTGCTGAGGAAGAATGAGGACAACACGTTCCAGTTCAGTCGCGCCATCAACAGACGAAGATGCTGTGTCTATGACACAAGTGATGGACATGATGAGGACGCTGCAGGAGAACGTGGCTGCATCGCGTTCTGAACAGGAAAGGATGCACAAGGCGCTGGTGGCCTCGCAAGCAAGGAACGAAGAGCTCAACAGGATCAACGAAGAGCTGCGCAAAGCCCTTTAGGAGCGGGAGGAGCGTGCGGCTGGGGACAGATTTGCACCCCCATCCCCACCGCGCAGCTTTCCTATGCTATTTTCCCAAGAGATCATGGACTCGGTGGTCCCGGCTAACACTGTTGCGGTGAAAGCGTCTTTCGCTGGGGTGGAGGACCCTGAAGCCCATCTCACGGCGTTTCATACTCAAATGATGCTCTCAGGGGGCTCAGACGCAGTGTACTGTAAGGTGTTCATGAGCACTTTGAGCGGAACAGCGTTGGACTGCTTCGTCAGTATACCCACTGGCCACATTACCACGTTCCAACAGTTTTCCAAGATGTTTGTTGAGCAGTATATAGTGAACAAGGCGCCACCTTTGGTGTCTTACGACCTGTTTGATATAAGGCAGTACCAAGGGGAGTCCCTGAAGGATTTTTTGAACAGATTCGGAGCTCAGATAGTCCGTTTGCCAAGAAAGGACGAAGTGATGTTCGTGCACGCCTTCAAAAAGGGTGTGTTACCTGGGCCTTTTAGCAAGTCGCTCATCAGGAGCCACCCCGCCACGTTCGCTGAAATCCGGCGACGTGCTGTGGCTCACATCGCCGCCGAAAGCGAGGTCACCAAGAAGAGGGGAAACGTGGCCCCAGCCAAACCGCGCGCCCAGGCAAGGGTACAGCCGCAGAGGGTAATGGAGGCGGCGGCGGGAAAGAGGGATCAAAAGGTGCGCCATCCTTACGACCCTAAAAAAAACAAGAGTAAGGCGCCAGGGCGACCCAGGGAGACTAATCGCCCCCCAAGGTATGAGTTTGTAATGGGTTTAGCCGATTTGATCGCCATCCCAAACATTGCTGTTAGGCTCAAAGTGCCTGAGAAAACAACGAAGAAGGTTTTGGGGCCAAAGCCAGACGCATGGTGCGAGTTCCACAAGAGTTTTGGCCACTCTATCAACTCGTGTTTAGCTTTGGGACACCAGCTCGCCGAGCTGGTCAAATGTGGTTTCCTGAAGGATTATTTGCTAGAGAAGCAAGCGGACCAAGCGTCAGGATCTCAACCGGCGGGCAGCGGAGGGCAGCAGCACGAGGTGCCCATTCACGGTGAGATCCACACCATAGCTGGCGGATTCTCCGGCGGGGGGTCCACCGCGTCGCAACGTAAGAGGTACGCGAGGTCGGTCATGTCAGTGGAAATCTTTGAGGATCACTCGCCCGACGTGGACATCACGTTCACCAAGGGGGACCTTAGGGACGTGGTGCCTCACGACAACGACCCTATTGTGATCTCGCTTGTCACGGCAGAAAGGACTGTCCACCGGTTGCTGGTCGACCAAGGAAGTTCAGCAGATGTGATGTTTTGGCCGACTTTTGAGAAGTTACAACTGTCCCCCGATCAACTGAGACCATATGGGGGATGCTTGTACGGTTTTACCGGTGACCAAGTGGAGGTAAGGGGGTATATCGAGTTGAGGACGACCTTCGCTGACGGCTTGGCCTCACGAACGGAAAAGATCAGGTATCTTGTTGTAAACACCCCGTCAGCGTACAACATACTGTTGGGAAGGCCAACGCTCAACAGAACAGGAGCTGTGCCTTCGACAACGCACATGAAGGTCAAGCTGCCGTCTATGAAGGGCATGATCATCACCATTTGCTCCGACCAGAAGGAGGCGAAGAAGTGCTACGAAAACAGCCTTAAGAACAAGAGGTCTGTGTGCCACATAACCACAACGCCTCCCCCTGGCGTGGAGCCGGAGCACGAATTCCGGCGAGTTTCGGATACTGCGTTAGAGGTGGTCGCCGAGGGCGATGTTCCGATGTGGAATATAGAGGCGAGGTCAGAGAGCTGGGAGGGAGAAAGAAACTGCTCAGAGACCGCTAGAGAAACCGGTATCGCGAGGGTGCTGATCGCCAGCGAAAGGAAACCTCAGCCAGTAGAGGAATGGCTCGAGAAGGAGATCAGCGGTAAGGTGTTTAAGTTGGGAAGAACCCTGGATAGCAAGACGCAAGACCAAATCGCCGAGGTAATAAGTAGACACTGGGATGCGATTGCGTGGGCTGCTTCAGATATGCCGGGAATCGACCCCGATTTCTTGTGCCATCGTTTGGCAATGGACCCCCAAGTCAGGCCCATCCGCCAAAGAAGAAGAAAGTTCAATGAGGAGAAGAGACAGGCGATCAAAAGAAGAGACACAAAAACTCCTTGCAGCAGGCCACATCAGGGAAATCCAATATCCAGAATGGCTCGCTAATGTTGTCCTGGTCAAGAAGAGCAGCGGAAAATGGCAGATGTGTGTTGACTTTACAGACCTGAACAAGGCCTGCCCGAAGGACTCTTACCCTTTGCCAAGCATAGACGCCCTGGTAGACAGTGCATCAGGGTGCAAGCTGCTCAGTTTTCTGGATGCCTTCTCGGGGTACAACCAAATCAAAATGCACCCCATGGACGAAGAGAAGACCGCCTTCATGACGGAAAGGTCATGTTATTGCTACAGGGTAATGCCCTTCGGGTTGAAGAATGCAGGGGATACATACCAAAGGCTGATGGACAAGGTGCTCGCACCCATGCTCGAAAGGAATGTGCAGGCATACGTCGACGACATGGTCGTGACGTCTCTGGAGAAAGACAAGCACGTCGCAGACTTGGAAGAGTTGTTCATCACGATAGCCAGGTACAAGCTAAAACTGAATCCTGAAAAGTGCGTTTTTGGTGTAGAAGCAGGGAAATTTCTGGGGTTTCTCCTGTTAGAGAGGGGAATTGAGGTTAACCCCGAGAAGTGCGCCGCCATTTTTGCAATGAGGAGCCCCGCCAATGTGAAGGAGGTGCAACAACTCACGGGGCGGATGGTCGCCCTGTCCCGATTCGTATCGGCAAGCGGAGAGAAGGGCCACCCATACTTCCAATGTTTGAAAAGGAACAACAGGTTTGTTTGGACAAAAGAGTGTGAGGAGGCCTTCGTAAAGCTCAAGGAATATTTGGCGACCCTCCAGTTCTGTGCAAGCCCCAAGTCATAACACCGCTCAGGCTGTACTTTGCCATAACTGAGAGGGCGATCAGCGCAGTGCTAGTGCAGGATCAGGATCAGATCCAAAGGCCTATATATTTCGTTAGCAAGGTGCTGCAAGGCCCAGAGGTAAGGTACCAGGCCCTAGAGAAGGCAGCATTGACGGTTGTATTCTCGGCGAGGAGATTGCGCCATTACTTCCAGAGCTTCACGGTACTGGTGATGATTGATCTGCCAATCCAGAAGGTTTTGAAGAAGCTCGATGTGGCTGGAAGGATGATGAAATGGGCAGTCGAGCTTTCGGAGTTCGACATCAAATATGAACCCCGGGGATCGATCAAAGGGCAAGTCTTCGCCGATTTCGTGGTCGAGTTGTCCTCCGAGGTGGCACAGAACGCCGAGGGTGACTTTCGCTGGGTACTCTCAGTTGATGGGTCGTCCAACCAGCTGGGCAGCGGGGCTGGGGTCATTTTGGAAGGGCCCAACGGAGTGTTGATAGAGCAATCATTGAGGTTTGCTTTCAAAGCAAGCAACAACCAAGCAGAGTATGAGGCTTTGATCGCCGGAATCCTGCAGGCTAAGGAAATGGGGGCGAGAGTGCTGATGGCCAAAAGCGATTCGTTGTTGGTCACCGGACAAGTAACTGGCGAGTTCCAAGCCAAGGACCCGCAAATGGCAGCCTACTTGGAGTATGTGCAAGAGCTAAGAAGATCTTTCACTTCATTTGAAGTGGTGCACGTGCCAAGAGAACAGAATGCCCGAGCTGACTTGCTAGCCAAGCTCGCCAGTTCGGGCAAGGCGGGCAAGCAGAGGACTGTCATTCAAGAAACTTTGAAAGCGCCTCGAGCATTCGTGGCAAACCACCAAGTTCTTCATGTTTGCAGATCAGTGGAAAGACCGCGAGAAGTCATAGATCCCTAACGCAGGAAACTCTGAGGGTGCCGAGGGTTAGAGCGCGCCCAGCGGAAGGGGCAAGATCGATGCAGGTTTGCGCTGTCCACAAACCCGACACGTGGATAACGCCATACCAACGTTATTTAGCGGATGGTGTGCTTCCAGTTGACTCAACTGAGGCCATAAAAATAAAGAAGAGCTCCAGCAAGTTTACCCTTATTGACGGCGAGCTGTACAGGTTTGGATTTACACACCCTCTTCTTGTATGTATACACGGAGAGAAGTGCACGAGGATTATGGCTGAGCTCCATGAGGGAATTTGCGGGAGCCACATTGGAGGTTGATCGCTGTTGACAAGGACTATCCGTGCAGGCTATTACTGGCCCACGATGAGAGAAGATTGCAAGAGATACGCCCAGCGTTGCAAGCAATGCCAGCAGCACGCCGATTGGCACAAGGCACCCCCAGAAGAGCTGAAGTCAATTTACAGCCCCTGGTGTTCCATACTTGGGGAATTGACATTCTGGGACCCTTCCCATTGGCGGTCAGGCAAATGAAGTACTTGGTAGTGGCGATTGAATACTTCACCAAGTGGATCGAAGCGGAGCTAGTGGCCCAGATCACCGCACACAAGATCGAGAGCTTTGTATGGAAGAACATAGTGTGCCGGTTTGGTGTGCCTAAACGCCTGGTGTCAGACAATGGGACTCAGTTTGCAAGTCACCTTTTGAAAAAGCTGTGCGAAGAGGTGGGAATACAACAGGTGTTTGCATCCGTCGAGCACCCACAGACGAATGGCCAAGTGGAGTCTGCCAATCGGGTGTTGCTGAGAGGTTTAAAGAGAAGACTAGAGAAAGCTAAGGGATCATGGGCTGAAGAGGTACCCCGCATAGTTTGGGTGTACCATACCACTGCGCAGTCAGGAACCCACGAGACCCCGTTTAGTTTGGTTTATGGATGTGATGCGATGATTCCAGTCGAAATCCAGGAAAGCTCGCTGAGATTGCAGAACTTTGTGGCGGAAGACTCGAACGAAGAAAGAAGAACGAATCTGGATTTGCTGGATGAGGTCAGGGAGGAGGCGAGAGTGAAGGCCGAAGCAGTAAAGAGAAGGATTGAGCGAAGGTATAACTCTAAGGTAATGTCAAGGCAGTTTAGAAGTGCCGATCTGGTGATGAGGAAGGCCCATCAGTATGAGATGCAGAACAAGTTATCACCTAAGTGGACGGGACCGTTCAGAATAACCGAGGTGCTCGGGAACGGCGCCTACCGCTTGGAGACGTTAGAAGGAGGGGCGATTCCTCGCACTTGGAACGCCACACATCTCAAATTGTATTACAGTTAAAGCCTTGTAAGTAAAGACGAACATGAAGAGATTGGAATAGTTTCTGTTAAAACAATTTCAAGGGGGCACTCTTTTTTCTCTGAGGAGGGTTTTTAATGAGGCCACCCAATAAAGAAGAGTTTTTCAAGATTAAAGCTTCTAAGTTTGCATGCTTATTGTTTTGAAAGTTTTAGAAAAAAGACCTTATCACTTGTACGTGATCTAGGGCAACAGTAAAGTTGCATTGCATGCCTCATAATTAAAAGTTTTAATGTCCCCATCGTTTTTCGGCGATCGGTGGCAGTAGTAAAGGTTTTAAAGTCCTCGTCGTTTTTCGGCGATCGGTGGCAATAGTTAAAGGTTTTGAAGTCCCCGTCGTTTTTCGGCGTTCGGTGGCAGTAGTTAAAAGTTTTAGAGACCTCGTCGTTTTTCGGCGATCGGAGGTACCAGTAGTGTAAAAAGCCCTCAGCGCTCTCGTGCATTTTGAGGCAAAAGAAGAAGTCCTCCTCGCCCTTGAGCGAGTGCAGGCGATAAAGAGAAGAAGTCCTCCTCGCCCTTGAGCGAGTGAAGGCAAGAACAGATTGAAAGACCTCTTTGCATAAGCAGATTGAGGCAAGATTAAAAGTCCTCAGTGCATCCAGGGGGGAGGAGATGTACACCCTGGGCAAGTTGAGGCGCCAGAGAAAGTCCTTCTCACCTCAGAGTGAGTTCAAGCAAGATGAAACTGAAAAGTCAGGGGTGTTCGTGACCTTAAACGGCGGGAAGGGAAGGTCGATGGAAAACGCCTTTTCCCCTTTAAGTGAAACATCAATATTGACCCAGTAAGACCAGATAAAGCTTCCACGCTTGCGGGCGGTGTGAAGATAGATAAAATCCTTCTCGTCTAGAACGAGTTCAGGTACAGCGTGAAGGGTGGAAGAAGATAAAGGATAACTGAGGCAGGTTCGAAGAGAACACCTCACTATCCAGATCATTGTTCTAAAACTCAGGGAGGTAGAGAAGGATCCGAAAGGCTCCTTTACCCCCAGATGAGGGAACAATGATCAAGTTATGCAAAGAAGAAAGGTAACATCGCCGGAACCCTATGGCGTGAAGGTTGAGACAGTGAAGGGGTTGTACGGCGAGTGCCGAATCAGAAGAGTTCCAGGCGATGACAGAAGTAGGGGGCACTTCACTTGGTAGATCAGGTAAACTGTGTTTTAATACTAGTTTGAGTTAAAACCTGCTGCCTAGTAAGTGATTTTATGTTAAGGTTTGTTACCTTAAGTTCACAAGTTTTATTGAATGCCATCGCCGAAGAGTTGATAGCTGCTCAAATTTACTTTGAGTTAACAGTTCGCTAAGTTTGTTATAAAGTTAACAATTTGCTCGAGTTAAAAGCAGTATGTGAAGGGTTAAGTTCAAGTATTGCTAAGTTCATGCAGTTGAGTAAGTTTCGCCAGTTATGTTAGTTAACCCCACAGCAAATAGAGGCAAAGAGCGATTCGAAAGACGGCTCTCCTCCCAGGTGAGCAAAGGTGAAATAAGAAGGTGGTCCCGCAAGGGACGCTTTCAGTTAAAGGGAAGATGACGTCGCTAGAAGCCCATGGATTGAGATTGGAACAGAAAGAGAATCGCACAGCAGAGGCCGCGTCTACGAAGTTCTGAGCGACGATGTAGAAACGCCTTTGGCCCTTGGCGGGTCGGGCAAGAGAAGTTCCAAGTACGTTGGGTCGAGAAAGGTTAAGTACTGGTTGGTGCAAAGTACGTTAAGTTAAGAAAGAACCATCCAGTTAAATCAGTTGATTGCGCAACAGAAGATTATATATATATATATATATATATATATGTATATATGTGCACATGAACATCGAACAGTTCGAACAAAATGAAAATTATTACAGACCAAGGTAAAGCATAAGAGTTTTCAAGGAGGTAAGTCAATCGGGGGCACGATCTTGCCGTCCACCACCTCGTTGTACACTGAGAACTTAGAAAGATCGAGGTCAGGATATTTGCAAGCAAACTGCTCCAAAGCAGCGCCAAAGCTGGAAGTTAGAACCTGGGCAGCCTCAAGCCGAAGCTCGTTGATCTTCGTCTTGAACCCACTGTTCTCTTCATGAACCTGGGTGACTTCAAGCTCGAGCTCGTCGGCCTTCTTCTTGAGCCCGCTGTTCTCCTCGCGAACTCGAGCAAGCTCAGCAGCAGTTTCACTAAGTTCCTAGGAGGCCTTATCCCGATCTTGCTCAACCTTCCCCAGAAGGGTCTCTCTCGATTGACCTCTTCTCCAGGTTGGCCATCTTCTGAGCGTCAATCTTCTTTGCCTCCTCCAGCGCGGCAATTTTCTCCCTCAGAGGGACGATCTTGCTCTCCAGCTCGACGGCGTCTTGGAGTTTGTCATGAAGCTTCTTGCGCAGCTCTTTGTTGTCTTGCCGCATGCTCTGGGAGCTCGTCCTTGAGGGCATTTTCAACTCGCGAAAACTCCAAGCCTTGCATCATCATATCGCACTTGGTCTTCTTGGGTTTAGCTTTCGCGGTACTTGCCACCTCCTGGTTGATCCGATTGTCGAGCTCAAACTTCTCCAAGGAGTCCTTGAGCCCTTCGTCGACGATTTGGGGAAGACAATTGTCAACCATGGCACTTAGGCGCACGGTGAAGGACTTCAAAGCTTCTTGAAGAGCGGCTGGGAGGCCTGAGGTTGCTGGTGGAGGCGAAGGTTGGTGCTCACCACCACCCTCACAAGGTTCGACGACGGGGGGAGCTTCGAGGCGTGGTGGTGAGGCAGGCAGATTCTCGGCGGCTTGTGAGGAGGCTTGCGTATCAGCAAGTTGCTCAGGAGCGACCTTAGCAACTGAAGCGTTTGAAACGAGAACATCCCCAGCGGACTCGAATGGTGTGGAGGCGCTGGGGGGGTTCTCGATGAAGTTTGGAGCAGCGCTCTCAATTGCTGGGGGCTCGGTCACCGCCACCCTTTGCCTTTTGCAGATTAGCCCGTCCTCGGTGCTTTCATCCACCTCTTCGTCAGATACTACCCTGGGGGCTTTCCTTTTGGCCTTCTTAAGAGGTAGTTTTTTTTGCGTTGGGGGGCTGGAAGAGCGGCAGCAGCGGGTGGACCAACTGGTGGGGATTGGCCCTGGGCGGCGGCGATCTCCGCAACAGAATTCGGGATCGTTTGAGAGCCCGCCGCAAGCCTATGGGACCTGGCTATGGAACGTAGCTCAGCCATCCTATCTTGTCCCAGCATCGTATCTGCAAAGGGGGCCAACAGTTATCAACTAGCACAGAGAATTGACAGGCAATAATGCATGAAGGAGTTTGAAACCATATGCGAAGTAGAACAACAACATCAAAGTAGGAATGAGAAAATGCAAAGTCAAGCTAGGGAAACTTGAAGGCTTAAGGGCAAACCTATGTGAAAGTTCAATTGGCTTTCTTAGAACTCGAAGGAGACGATGGAGGCAGTCGACAGGGCCACGTTGGAAGAGGCGACTTTCTTCCAGAAGCCGCACAAGTCCTTGTCAAGCTCCCCCATCTTTTCTGGCTCCCTACCCTTCCTAAAGCTCGATTCCTTTTTCCCTTTGTTCACCCAGTACAAGGGGAACCCGTCGAGAAGGGCGTTGCAGCATACACGCACGAACTTCCCCTTCCAATCCTTATAGGATTGCTGGAAGATAGAAAGAATGGACCTCCCGGAGATCCCATTGAGGCTGACCCATAGACGACCGCCCGGGTCCTTCGCCTCGAATAAGTAGAGGAACACATCCACCGAGGCCAGATGTCCTAAGTGTGCGCAGAGGATCTGGTAAGCCCGCACGAATGCCCAGCTGGTGGGATGGAGCTGGGCGGGGGCTATGTCAAGCTCGGTCAGGAGCTCCCTCTCAAAGCGTGTGAAGGGAAACCGAAGCTTGACCTTCTTGAACATGGTGGTGTAGATGAAGCAGAAGGGGGCGTCGTCGCTCCCCTGATCGTCGGTGCAGATGGGCTCACCGGGAGGACAAGGACACACGGACACTTTGTCATCATGCTCTTTGCTGAAAGAGAGGTTTTCCTTATCACCCTTCTTGAGGCGAAAGATGTCAAGGTCGGAGTTGATGGATGAGGTTTCGCCCAACAAGGTTGCAGAGGCCCACGGGTATAATCGCTTGTAATCGGGAAGAGGCTTTACCACCACGCTGGTTTGTGGTGGGTTTCGTGGCGGCTGGTTACGATGAGAGGACGCGGGTCTCGCGACTCGGTCGGAGGGAACGTTGGGACCCCTTGGGGGGTCGCGGGAAGAAGAAGGGTTGGCCCTACGGGTTTTCGCCGGAGGGTTGCAGGGAGATGGAGGAGGGTTTGGTGTGGTTTTTGGACGAGTCATCGAGAGAGCGACTCGACAGAAGAAGGGAAGAGGAAAGAACAGGGGGGGGCTCGCAGAGAAAGGTTCAGAAACCCTAAACGCAGAAAAGAGAAAAACAAAGCAGAGAAACATCCCACAACGTATGCTCCAGACAAGTATTGGATGATGTGAACCGATTGAAATGCAACAAATATCAGTAGAGGTGATAAAAAGGTTACCTTTGTATGATCAGAAGAGTGGTCAGAAGGATTGAGGTTGGGAGAATCGGAGCGTTCGCTGGAGCGTTTTGAGAGTTCGAAGAAAGGTGGAGGACAATGAAACAGTGAAATGGCGCGAAGCGTTTAAGAGTTTCGAAGAATGTCGAATGTTGCGAGAAGCGCAAACGACAGTGAACAATGGCCGTTGATGGGTCCACGTGTGGAATGATCGAAGGAGTTGGTGAAATGTCAAGTCTTAGCGCCAACGCGCAAAGCAACGTAAGCCGCCGGATTTGAACCTCTTTAGTCTCCTCGCTGAACAAGTCGCAGCTCGAGACTGTGGGGCTTGTGTACCGACCAGGTCATCGGGTGTGATGACGTGTCTTGCACGTGCCCGGGTGGGGCGTGCGCAGTGGAACACGCAGGCTAGAAAAGAAGGATGGTTCAGCGGTGAGCGTGGTCGCCGGTTCATGGAACTGGTGTTCTGCACCGAACATGCTCGGTTGTCGCCGGGTTGGCTCGTCATCAACGTATTTGGCGATTAGCGATCATGCAGCTCGACATCGCCGCAGGAAGCACGTCGCCAGATCTTCCGACAAGCTCAGATCGGAGCTGGTGAAGACCCAAAGGTGTAAGTTCGAGTGTGCAACTCCAGTGAGGCGATTGTTGCGCCAGCATGGGGCGTGAAGGGTGTTTGGGTTGAGGGGACAACTCGCCTATCAGCGACGGGATTCCCAGAGTGGACATTCGTTGATGGCAAGGTTTCCTCAGCCAGAACACGCATGGCGCAGCGGTAAGGAGGGTGCCATTAGAGATGAGCGATATCACAGAGATGGTGCACTTTGCTGCACTCGATACTCGCCTTGTCGGGTGGTGCTCCAGAGCATGTCGCGTGTTAGTTTACCCCTTTAGTTTACACAGAAATGACGTTCAAGTTACTCCAACCCAGGTGATGACACGTGTTGGGTTGGGA
The DNA here is from genome assembly GCF_000499845.2 of Phaseolus vulgaris. Taxonomy (NCBI): domain Eukaryota; kingdom Viridiplantae; phylum Streptophyta; class Magnoliopsida; order Fabales; family Fabaceae; genus Phaseolus; species Phaseolus vulgaris. The sequence goes on along the minus strand of NC_023749.2, from coordinate 33,518,319 downwards.
GCAATAAAGAAGTGACGCTCGAGTTATCCTAGCTCAGATGATGACACGTGTAGGGCTGGGTACAACTTGCGACCCCAACCCAGATGGTGACACGTGCAGGGTTGGATGTGAGCCACGCGTCCAAAAGCATAACGGCCTGGAGAGAGAAGAAACCTAGCTATAATGGTAAACTTAACAGAATTTGCAGAGGTACGTTTTTCATTACGGCTCATTCTGCTAGGGTTTAGTGCTTTTCAGTACGGTCCTACATAGCATATTTTCTCTTAGTTTTGGGTGTTCTTGTCACTGACTTGAGCGTCGGAGCGCCATCGGCCGCAGAGGCGCCACTGTGTGTTTTTCAGGCTCTCAGAGAGGCTACCTGGGGAGTGACTTGGAGGGCACGTGGTGTCAAGCTGGTGAGGAAGACCGTGACGAGGCAACGCTCTTGCGCTAAGTCAACGGGCAGGATCAACGCCTGTATAACAAATCAGTTTATTAAAACTTATTTAATAAATTAGGACTTACTCATGGATGTATGGAGCAAATTAAATTTGTTTTCCACCATTCTTTAAGGTAGTGGTGATGTATGTTTGTGTTTCCGACTTCTTGTTTGCAATTAATTGAATTGCTTGAGGGTCTAAAAACCCATATATATTGTGTTTCCCCTCATCGAAGCATAATCCAAAAAGATACCTAAATTTCAATAAGTTAGTACTAATATATTTAATAAATCAAAAGCATAAAGATTTTAATATTTGAACTTACATCATCCATAATTGCAGAACTGTTATGTTAATCTCTTGATCTCCGACTGCAAGGTCCAACAAATCAGACATGTGAACATACAACGGTAGATTACTATGCCTTCCAAAAACATTGGCATCCCATGGAACCTTTAAGACGATTGTATCTAAAGCTGTAGCAACTTCCACCAATGCCGCCACAAGATCATCAATGGAGAATATTTTATTCTTTTGTAGAGGCAGTTTTGTCTTAGGTTTCTACTACTCATCAACAAACAAACAAATACTTAAATTAGTTAGAATGTAATATATTTGATATATAATTTTATTAGTATTAGTGCAAAGATATAACAAAGAGTCTATAGGTCTGACGAGATGTCTAGGCTAGGCAACGAAAGTATGTAATGCCTCTGCTACAATTGTGACCTCTGATGTCGGCACAGGAACTGCAAGATCACCATAAAGGACCTTCTCTGCCGCGACCTTCATGAAATTAGAAGGAAGAGGCACATTGTGTAACATTGTGACCCCTTCATAACACTTACCCAAGGCAAAGAATCGGGTCAAACAATTACACTCAACATATAACTCGCATTGGCTAGTTGAGCCAAAGTCATCTCCCGATAGATCAACCGCCGAACAACTCCCTTTAGTGTTGACTTTCGTAATAGGAGGCAGAGGTGGTTCATCTTCTACCATAGTAGGTGGTTTCTGAGAGAGTCTTAAACCCTCCCACCTCTTTTTGAACTCCCTTTCCATTCGCACATTAAACTCCTCCATGAAGCTTTCTTTAAGCTCTTGAGTTACCTCAGCCTTTAACTACTCATGTAATTGTAGTAAATATTCTTAGCTAGGTTGATTGGACGATTGTTCCTTGCTATGTAATGAAGGTCCAAAGTATAACCGAATCCCAACCCCATATCCAACTACACGAACACGTCCAGGGTGCTCAGGTCGTCCGAGAGCAACATGAAGAATATCATTGCAACCACATGGATTAAAAGTCCCCTGTGTTGATTGCTCAGCAAGAGAATCCTAAAACAAATGAAAAGAAATTGTCAAACTTCAACACATTGAATTTAAAATAACACATAGAAAACATATTTCTTACAATTTGTTCAATTTTTTGTTCTGTAGACTTAGAACTCTATGTCCCTAATGGGTTTATACGGGCACCCTTCCACATCTCATGTCGGGGTGGTGGGGATGGAGGCCTCAAAGAGTCTACACTATTCATTTCCTCAATGGAAGTAGAACGTGCTTTAATCTTTTCTTCAAGCATCTTCTGCTCTAACAACTTATAACCACCACAGGACAATAAGTGTGGGGTATCATTTTGTGCCTGACTGGCTTTTGCTTTGTTCCGACCCTCCTATCATAACATTCAAAATTTAATAATACGTTAATATAAACTATATTAAAATATACAAGTGATATTAACCCGCCATATTTCAGTTTGTCGAATCTGCACAAACTGTTGCCAAGTTTCTTCATCAAGGGATGCATATTTTGTACAAGGACTTTCTTCTTTCCTTTCACCATATATATAATTTGTTGTCAATTTTGATTTGAACTGACAAAACTTGACACCCACATTAGAAAAGAACCTTCGCTTTCAAGGTTTCCACATTCGGGATCTTGTAATGCGTCTACATTATTTGAAAGAATTAGTTCATAAACAAGAACAAAGTATAAAAGAACTTTAGATTGAACAAAGTAAAAACAATTACATACCAGAATATCTTTCCAAATCATGTTTTTCTCGTGGTCAGTCACGTGATCCCAGGACTCAGTTAAGATAAAGATCCTTTCACGAGACAGTACTATGAGATAACTCCTATATTTCTTTGCATATTGCCCAGTGGCCACACCAGTGTGGACATCAATACACAAAGGTATTTTGTCATCTTTATTTATCTTCTTAAATATATTCTTTAATCTTGTAGGTCCTCTACCAGTTTTTGAACGAGAAACTTTATCATCTGTCATGTTCCTGTTATCAAACAAATATGATAAACATCAAGAATATGAAATATAATTAAAATTATATATTGTAAAACTAAACATGAATCACATGCACATACAAATATATATTCCTTCGTCATGATCATTTCGAGTTGCATGTACAACATCAACAACATCCTCGTACTCTTTATTGATGGTCGTTCTTGTATGTGATTCCATCTCACAAATGTCATTGTTTGTATCTTCTAGGTCATTATGTTGTTTTTTTCCATGTAGCACAACAAACCAGTGGTTAGACGTAGGATCTTTGATATAGAAAACTTGGGAAGCTTGATGTGCCATTATGAATGGTTTGTCATGATAACCTATCTTTCGAAAGTCAACCAAAGTCATTCCTGATTCATCAACTTTGACACCAATCTTATTGTCAACCCACGTGCATTTGAAAACAGGTACAATAAACTTGGTATAATTAACTTCCCAAATCTCTACTATGACACCATAATAAGGCATTGATCCCACAATAGGATTTTTATCCTTTGTAGTTGAAAACTGCATAGACTCTGCCTCCAAGGTGACTCCGCTATTTTGAACTGTACTCCTATCATCTCGAGACTTTGTGTAAAATAAACAACCATTTACTTCATATCCAGAACAACATAAAACATCAAATTTGAGACCATTTGCAAGCCATGTTAATGTTTCAGATGTTGATGGATCATTCATTATTTGTTGCTTAAACCATGACATGAAAGTTTTGTTATGCTCAATTAACACCCATTTTTCTGATTGTCTTGGATTTTTATATTTGACAATGTCTTTGTGTGTATCAAAGTATGGTAACACCTCATCAGTGTTATTCAAGGTATGCAAGTGTGCTTGCAGAACCTCTTATCTAGATTTGCTCATGACATGTACACCTTTTGAAGATTTATTTATCAATCTACGAGAGTGCTAACCTTTTCAAGGAACTCCTATACATTTGGCTTTTGACAAGTACTCGAAACAAAACTCAATAGATTCTTCTGAAATGTATCTTTCAATAATGGAAGCTTCCGGACGACATTGATTCTTCACACATCCCTTCAAAATCTTCATGTATCATTCAACTGGATACATCCATCGCATATAAACTGGCCCACACAATCTGATTTCCCTTACAAGATGAACAACCAAGTGTACCATAATATCAAAAAAAGATGGAGGAAAAAACATCTCGAGTTGACACAAGATAACAATTATTTCTTCTTCAAGTTCATCCAACTTCTGAGAGTCAATCTCTTTACTGCATATGGAATTGAAAAATGAACATAGTTGAGTGATTGTATGCCTAACATTTTTTTGGCAAGATTCCACGAATAGCCATCGGTAGTAATTGTTGCATTAGAACGTGACAATCATGTGACTTTAAGCCAATTAGTTTCAAATCATTCATAGATACTAGACTCTTCACATTTGAAGAGTAGCCTTGTGGTACCTTAACACCTTTAAGACATTCACAAAAACTTGTTTTCTCTTTCTTTAACAAAGTGTAACACGTTGCAAGCAAGTATGTACGTTTACCAACTTCTCTCGGGGCCAATTCTTCTCGTATATTCATCTTAATCAAATCCAGACATGCATTCACACCATCTTTTGTTTTGCCTTTAATGTTCAGAAGTGTTCCTATTAGACTATCACACACATTCTTTTGTATGTGCATTACATCTAGACAGTGTTTGACATCTAACTTACACCAATACGGAAGATAAAAAAAGATTGATCTCTTCTTCCATATTTCACTCACAAATTGCTTCTTCTTCATTTTTCCAAATGTCACATTAACATTTTTGATTTTTTCATAAATTTCAACACCACTTAAGGGAGTGGGACAAATGTCATGTTCTTGGTATCCGTTAAAAGCTTTTCTCAATCTACGATACGAATGATATTTCTTTAGAAATCTATGATGCCCAAGATACACGGTTTTTCTTCCGTGTTTCAACTGCTCATAAGATGTCTTGTCTTCACATACTGGACATGCTCTATGGCCTTTCACACTATAACCTGACAAGTTCCCATATGCAGGGAAGTCATTTATAGTACAAAACAACATCGCATGCAATCGGAAAGATTCATTCTTAAACGCGTCAAACACATCAACCCCTCCATTCCATAATAACTTCAAATCTTCAATCAATGGATTAAGATAAACATTTATGTTATTTCCAAGTTTTTTTGGACCATAGATCATCATAGATAACATCATGTATTTGAGCTTCATACACAAAGCAGGAGGTAAGTTGTAAATCACTAACAAAACGGGCCATGAACTATAATTACTACTTAAATTTCCAAAGGGATTCATTCCATCAGTTCCCAATCCAAGTCTTAAGTTTCTTGATTCTTTTCCAAATTTAGGAAATTCTTTATCAATATTCTTCCACTGCAAAGAATCAGCAGGATGACGAAGTAGTCCATCACACTTTCTATTATCTGCATGCCACCTAAGGTTTTTAGCGTCATTTGCATTTGCAAACAAACGCTTAAGCCTTGGAATTATTAGAAGATACCAAACAACCTTAGCAGGAGGACCTTCCTTTGTGAATTCATTAATTTCATCATTCTGACCAACTTTAACCTTATAACGTGACAAACCACACTTGGGACATCTTTTTAAATCTTCATACTCATTTCTGTATAAAATACAATCGTTAGGACATGAATGTATTTTTCTATACTCCATACCCATTGGACAACGTATTTTTTTTGCCTCATAATTTTGATTGGGCAAGGTATTTCCTTTTGGAAGCATGCCTTAGCAATTGAAGCAATTTTGTAAAACTTTTGTCGGTCCATTCATTGCCTTCAAATTCATCAACCTTAACACTACTGATAATCGTGTGAAGCTAGTTGAACTAGGATACAAAGGAGTCTTTACATCATTAGACATATTTTCAAAAACTGCATTAGTAAAAGATTCTTCTCCCACATCATGAATCATGTCTTCTAATCTATCATCCATTGAGAAATGAACTTCCTCCGAAGCTCCGCGCACACTTGGCAAGTCTAACAATTCACCATGCCACGTCCATGTTGTATAACTTTTCAAAAATCCATCACACAAAAGATGTTCTCTAATTTCGGAAACACTTAATATCCTTCCATAAAAACAATTGACACAAGGACACCTTATTCTAACTCCATTATTACAACTAACGACATTATGTTCTGCGAACTGTAAGAATTCTTCCACCCCTTTTTTGTAAGCATCACTTATTCGTGGTGTATTAATCCAACTCCAATCCATAGAACTACTAAACTAAGAACCAGTCTGTTCAATATTTAATCATAAAAAAATTAAAATTGTCGAAGGTCGGACACCTCCGGACTCAAAACCGGTGCGTTCAATATGTCAAAACAATATATAATCATTAAAAACTAAAAACAAAACTCTGATCCGTAGAACTGCTAAACTAAGAACCAGTGCATTCAATATGTAATCATCAAAAAATAAATCAAAATTGCCGAAGGTCAGACACCTCCGGACTTAGAACCAGTGTATTCAATATGTCAAAGCAATATATAATCATTAAAAACTAAATCAGCACTGTCGAAATTCGGACACCTCCGGACTCAGAATCAGTTTGTTCAATACATAGAAATAATATCTAATCATTAAAAACAAAATTAAGATTGCCGAAGGTCGGACACCCTCGGACTCAGAATCAGTACGTTCAATATATAAAATCAATATCTAACTCATAACAAACACTTTCAAAATATAGTAAATAACATTTAATATATAATTAAATAATAAATAAAATATACTAACCTCAAAATATAAGCATTGGTCGCACGGGGAGGGGCAAGACGGCGCTGGTGGCAGGGGACGCGACGGCAAGGGCACAGGCCGAGCGCGAGACGACGCTGGTCGCAGGGGGCGCGGGGGAGCGCTGGTTGCGGCGAAGTGGGGCGAGCATGAGGCAGCACGGGACGTCGCGGGAGCGAGTGTAAGGAGGCACAGGGGCGAGCGCGTGGTGACGCGGGGGCGAGCGCGAGGCGACATGGGGTGTGTGCGATGCTGGTCACAAGGGATGCGGTTGTGCAGCGGCACGAGCAGTGGCGTGAAGGAGGAGGTAGTGGGTTCGGGTGAGAAATGAGAGAAGAGGGAAAACTAAATGTGAAAATGAAGGGGAGGGAAGGCGTTGGTGGAGAAAAAAATCAAAAAACCTATTTTTAACGACGGTCCGTCGCAAAATTATCACTTTTAACAACGGTTCTGTTGGGAACCGTCGCTAAAACCTCCCTCATCCACATTTAACAACGGTTCAAGCAGGAACTGTCATTAAAAAGCAAAAAAAAATCAAAATATTTACGAAACTACCACCGCCTCGCTTATTACGATGGTTATTTTCTAACTGTCTTTAAAGGGAGTCGTTAATTAAGTTTTTTGTACTAGTGTTTGCATGTCATTGATACTCAAAACAACGTAGCAGACTAAGGACCTAAGCAGTTCAGAAGTCTAAATGTTTGAAAAAAAGAGCAATCGTTTAAGGAGTTAGTAAAAACAAAGTGGAACACATACAATGTTAGAAGGAACGAGATAACAATTTTAAAAGAAAAAATAAAGTGCCTAAAACAATATATAAATTCATGGAGCAGATAAGTGTTTGGAAATATTAATCAAAGGCTGGAAGAAATAAGGAGAAAGATCTTGGCGTTGGATGAAAAGGATGATGATGACAATCTGGATGAAAAGAGTAAAGACAATGAAAAGGGTAAACACAACAGACTCAAACGTTATAGTACTGAAATAGATCTTAAGATGTTTTGAGCTAGTGTCTGTACTAAAGGTGAATTATGCTAAAACGAGAATAGGTGGATGACGCTGGACAAAGATAAAATCAACATGTATGCATCAGTTCTTAATTGTACCATAACAAATATTCCATTCAAGTATTTGGGTATGAGTGGGGGAAAACCATAGAAAATGCAGCTTTTGGAATGAGATAATACTTAAGATCAAGAAGAGATTGGTTGGTTGAAAAGGGAGACATTTGTCATTCGCTGATAGAGTATGCCTAATGAAATTAGTGATTACATCTCTTCAACTCTTCTACATGTCATTCTTTAAAATACCCACATTGATCACAAATTTCATTAAGAAGATCCAATGACAATTTTTGTGGGGTTAGGGAAGAGACGGTAGGAGGATATCTTGGTTGTCATGGGAAAATGTATGCAAATCCAAGGAGGATGGGGGGCTAGGGGTGATGAGCATCAATGTATTTAACATTGCTTTAATTATTTAGTGGATTTGGCGATTAGGAACACAAAAAGAGGGACTTTAAAAGAAGTAATAAAATATAAATATGAGGGATGGAGAGAAATAAGAAACCTTGTTGTGAATAGGGATCCATGCTCTATTGCCTCCTTTGTGGATAAACACAATCCGTTGAAGCCATATGTTGTTGATGACATCTTGGTGAGTGTTTATTGTTGAACGACCGATACCATATGTACTGATCGGGCTCCCTCGGAGGGTCCTTTTTTCTTCATTTATTCATGTCTTGTCTCCGACTTACATGTCGCTCTCCCTATTGATGATTTCACCATGGGTGTCCTCCAGACACTCAATGTGACTCCCTCTCAACTTTATCCAAACACTTGGGCTTCTCTACAAACATTTGACCTTATATGCGATATGTTTCGTCTTTCTCCGAAGACATCTAAGGGTATGGATTATATCTTTGTGGTGGTGGATCATTTTTCCAAAATGGCCTATTTCATTCCATGCGACAAAGTAAATGATGCTTGTAATATTTCCAATTTCTTCTTTAAGAAAGTTATTCGATTACATGGACTTCCTAAAAGAATAGTATCTGGCAGAGACTCTAAGTTCTTAAGTCATTATTGGAAAACTTTGTGGGGCAAACTTGGCACTAAACTTATGTTTTCTACTACTTGTCATCCCCAAACGGACGAACAAACAGAAGTGGTCAATTGAAGTTTGTCACAAAGGTTAAGTGCCTTATTTTCAGAAGTCAATTGACGAATTCTCTCCAACCTGGGGAGCATGATGAAACTCTGACTGATAGAGCATCCATTGAGCCAACCCAACCTTCTATAAGGAATGCCAGGAGCATGACACAAAACTCAGGGCTAGGTCAGACTCTTTCTATAGCACTAACTCAGAGCCCATTATGCCTTAAAGGATTACCAGAAGCAGAGCACAAATTATTGGACCTCTCAGCACCAGTTATTTTCTCTACTTTGTAATTTTGTAGAATAGGAATTAAATAGCATAAAGTGGGCTTGTGCCAAGCCCAAATTAAACCTAGCTTCTAGAAAGAGACCCCCAATGTGTCGCCTAGGTCACAATTCTCACATTAAGCACATACTGAAATGTGAAAAGCATGACTCTCCTAGATCCACTGTTAGTGGCACCTAATTAGGGGCTTAGTTAGGCTTAGTTTGAATTTGAATTTCCCTCCCTTCGCTAATTCACACGACACCTTAGGCTATAAATAAAGGGTATTGCTTCATGTAATACACATTAGAATTTGAGTAAAAAATCTCTGTTGGAGTGAATCTCTAAGTAGCTATTTTTCCTTTGAGGTTTATCTTGGCAAGGATGCTTCAACTGGTGACTTCCTTCATCACTCATCTTGGAGCTCCCCCCCCCCCCCAAAGTGGCATGAATCCTCCATCCTTTTACCTCCATGGATGTGTACAACTGCATAAGTCTTCCAGTCCTCTTATTTGTTTCCGTTATCTTCCAATTTCGTCAATTCTCTCCTATTGTGAATGTGTAATTCTTTTTCCTTTTCTTTGTTTAAAGAAAACTTTCACACTTACTTAACCACTTGGTTAATTTCGTGTTTAGTGTCGATCTTCATTGATTCTTCACCATATTTAGTAATAAAAATCCTAATCCTAGAAAAATAAACAAACTCAATGTTTTTGTTTACTAAATTAGTTCATATCAACAGGTTTCTAAGGATCAATTGCAATTTGAATCAGAAATTAAAAAGGCATCTGGAAAGAACAGGGTTAAAATGAGAAAGGAAAAACAATGAGAAATTAGAGAAGAATCATCAACCGCTTCTACCTTTTATATTGAAACTATTCAAGAAGAAAGCAACATGAAGTGACATTGAACCTCATTTGAACAATTCTCTACCAGAAACATTATCACGGGACTAAATGTACTATCAAAGAAACATCAATTCCTTTATGGGAAAGGTAACTGCAATAACCTTACCTGTATGACTGGGCAACCATAAGGATGCATAGATAGAATAGCTACTTGACCACAAAATGCAGATATTATAAAGTTAATGTTTTTAATTGGAATAGATTCAATGCACTTCTATGTTACATGATTCCCATTTTGGTCATATACACATCTCATTCAAATGTGATTTCAACTTCACACGTTTTCATTGGGAGTGAAGCAGCATCAGAAACAACAAACAATTTTTTGTGAAACAAGAGGATCAACTTTATGCAAACTCAAATCATCAGAATTAGATAAAATGCTTATGTCAAAAGGTTCATTGCATAGATGCTCAGTTGTTGATAATTTTCGGGCTTCTGGAGGCAATTTATTGGAATTTCCACTATTAACATTAATTTCAGTAGCTTCCTTGTGATCATCTCACTAGTGCAAAATGTTAAAACCACTATTGTTTATTAAATTTGTTTTTACCTCAGACGCAGTCTTTCAAAACGCAATGACATTTTTGAAATTATTACAAATAGCCACATTCATAAATCAAAGCATATGATTTAAGAATACGACTATTTGTAATAGCCGCATTCTTAAATCAAAGTGCTTGATTTATGAATGCGGCTTTAAGAATACGACTATTACAAATAGCCGCATTCTTAAATCAATTTTTACCCCAACTCTGAAGCGTGCCACTTACGCTTTTCATATTTTCATCGTCTTCTTTGTGTTTGTGTTTATCTGTTCCTGTTCACTCCTCTTCTACTTCCTTTATTTCGTTCTTCCTCTCTTGTTTGCATTGTTCTTGTCATTGGTAAGCATCGTGTTCCTCTTATAGGTTTTGTATGATTTTTGTTTCTCTTATAGGTTTTGTCTTTTGCCATTGCTAATGTCACTGTTTCACTGGGAAGGTTTTTGTTTGCTCTCCTCGTCGTTGTTGCTGCCTTGTGCCGTCGCTGTTGACTCTGTTGCCGCCGCCGCTGCCTATTCCCCACCGCTCTTCATTATCATTGTTGCCTTCACGCATAAGGTTGGTTGTGTTTTAAATTTTTTACAATTTTTTATATGTTTTTAATGTCTTTATATTTTACTTTTTATAATTTGTATTTTTAAAATTTATATTATTTTTGTTTTTAGGTTAGAATATAATTATTAAATTATTAGATGATAGATAGATTTATATTTGTATTTATTATTAATTTTTATTATGTTAGTTGTTAGTTTAGAATAGAATTATCATGTTGGTATTGAGTCCGAGGGTGTTCAACCCTCGACAATTGATACACGTTGGTATTAAGTCCGGGGGTGTTCAACGCTCGACAATCGCGTGAGATAGAAAATTTATTAGAAAACACCTGAATGACTATTACATAATATAATTGATTGAAATTAGATTAATTATGTTTGCATAAGTGATGAGTACTGTACCGACCAGGTCATTGGGTGTGATGACGTGTCTTGCATGTGACTAGGTGGGGCGTGTTCAGCGGAACACGTGGGCAAGAGAAAGATGGATGGTCCAGAGGTGAGCGTGGTCGCCGGTTCATGGAACTGGCATTCTGCAGTGAACATGGTCGGTTGTCGCCGGGTTATCTGTCATCGACACGTTGGGCGATTGGCGACCAAGTAGCTTAACATCGTCGCAGGAAGCACGTCGTCGGATTTCCCGACAAACTCAGTTGAGGCCACTGGAGATCCGGCGAGCGCTTCCAACGCTACAATTGTTGTGCCAGCATAGGGCGTGAGGGGCGTGTGGGTTGAAGGAAACATCTTGCCTATCAACGACGGGATTCCCAGAGTGGACATTCGTTGAAGGCAAGGTTTCCTCAGCCAGAGCATGCATGGCGTTGCAGTAAGGAGGGTGTCGTTAAGCGACACACGGTATCACAGAGATGGTGCACTTTGCTGCACTCGCTACTCTCCTTGTCAGGTGGTGTTCTAGAGCATGTCGCGTGCTAGTTTACTCCTTGAGTAGAGGACTTAGCTGCGTGACTAGTTACTACACAGAAATGACGTTCAAGTTGCCCCAACCCAGATGACGACACGTGTAGGGTTGGATGCCATAAGTTACTCCAACCCAGGTGATGACACGTGTAGGGCTGAGAGCAATAAAGAAATGACGCTCGAGTTATCCTAGCTCAGATGATGACACGTGTAGGGCTGGGTACCACCTGCGACCCCAACCCAGATGGTGACACGTGCATGGTTGGATGCGAGCCACGCGTCCAAAAGCATAACGGCCTGGAGAGAGAAGAAAGCTAGCTATAAAGGTAAACTTAATAGAATTTGCAGAGGTACGTTTTTCATTACGGCTCATTCTGCTAGGGTTGTGTGCTTTCAGTACGGTTCTACAGAGCATATTTACTCTCATTTTTTTGGGTGTTCTTGTCACTGACTTGAGCGTCGGAGCGCCACTGGCCGCAGAAGCGCCACTTTGTGTTTTTAAGGTTCTCAGAGAGGCTATCTGTGTTGTCGACTTGGAGGGCACGTGGTGTCAAACTGGTGAGGAAGAGCGTGACGAGGCAACGCTCTTGCGCTAAGTCAACCGGCAGGATCATCTAGCGCCCACCGTGGGGCCGTATAAAAGGTGATTCCCAACCATACTTCGTGTTTGTTATGGTTTTGGTGTTTTCTGTTCGACTGCTCGCTATCGCAGTCGATTGCTGGAGTTTTCAACGTTTGTTTGGAGTTTCTTTGAGTTGCTGAGTTTGCTGAGAAAGATGAGGACAACACGCTCCAGTTCAGTCGCGCCATCAACAGACGAAGTGATGGACACGATGAGGACACTGCAGGAGAACGTGGCTGCATCGCGTTCTGAACAGGAATATGCATGAGGCGCTGGTAGCCTCGCAATCTAGGAATGAAGAACTCAACAGGATCAATGCAGAGTTGCGCAAAGCCCTTCAGGAGCGGGAGGAGCGTGCTGTCGGAGACAGATATGCACCCCCGTCCCCACCGCGCAGCTTTCCCATGCCTTTTTCCCAAGAGATCATGGACTCGGTGGTCCCGGCTAACACTGTGGCAGTGAAAGCGTCTTTCACTGGGGTGGAGGACCCTGAAGCCCACCTCACGGTGTTTCATACTCAGATGATGCTCTCGGGGGGCTCAGACGCGGTGTATTGTAAGGTGTTCATGAGCACTCTGAGCAGAACAGCGTTGGACTCGTTCGTCAGCATACCTACTGGCCACATTACCACGTTTCAACAGTTTTCCAAGATGTTTGCTGAGCAGTATATAGTGAACAAGGCGCCACCATTGGTGTCTTACGACCTGTTTGATATAAGGCAGTACCAAGGGGAGTCCTTGAAGGATTTCCTGAACAGATTCGAAGCTCAGATAGTCTGTTTGCCAGGAAAAGACGAAGAAATGTCTGTGCACGCCTTCAAAAAGGGTGTGTTACCTAGGCCCTTTAGTGAGTCGCTCATCAGGAGCCACCCCGCCATGTTTGCTGAAATCCGGCGACGTGCTGTGGCTCACATCGCCGCCGAGAGCGAAGTCTCCGAGAAGAGGGGAAATGTGGCCCCAGCTAAACCGCGCGCCAAAGCAAGGGTCCAGCCGCAGAGGGTAATGGAGGCGGCGGCGGGGAAGAGGGACCAAAGGATGCGCCATCCTTACGACCCTAAGAAAAATAAGAACAAGGGGCCAGGGCGGCCCAGGGAGACTAATCACCCCCCAAGGTATGAGTTTGTAATGGGGTTGGCCGATTTGATCGCCATCCCAAACATTGCTGCCAGGCTCAAGGTGCCCGAGAAAACGACGGAAAAGGTTTTGTGGCCAAAACCAGACGAATGGTGCGAGTTCCACAAGAGTTTTGGCCACTCTATCAACTCGTGTTTGGCTTTGGGACACCAGCTCGCCGAGCTGGTCAAATGTGGTTTTTTGAAGGATTACTTGCTGGAGAAGCAAGCGGACCAAGCGTCAGGATCTCAACCGGCGGGCAGCGGAGGGCAGCAGCACGAGGTGCCCATTCACGGTGAGATCCACACCATAGCTGGTGGATTCTCCGGCAGGGGGTGCACTGCGTCGCAACGCAAGAGGTACGTGAGGTCAGTGGAAATTTTTGAGGATCACTCACCCGACTTGAACATCACGTTCACCAAGGGGGACCTTAGGGACGTTGTGCCTCACGACAACGACCCTATTGTGATCTCGCTTGTCACGGCAGGAAGGACTGTCCACCGGCTGCTGGTCGACCAAGGAAGCTCAGCAGATGTGATGTTTTGGCCGACTTTTGAAAAGTTACAACTGTCCCCCGATCAACTGAGGCCATATGGGGGCTGCTTGTATGGTTTCGCCGGAGACCAAGTGGAGGTGAGGGGGTATATCGAGTTGAGGACGACCTTCACCGATGGTTTGGCCTCACGAACGGAGAAGATCAGGTATCTTGTTGTAAACGCCCCGTCAGCGTACAACATACTGTTGGGAAGGCCAACGCTCAACAGAACAGGAGATGTGCCTTCGACAAGGCACATGAAGGTCAAACTGCCATCTATGAAGGGTCTGATCATCACTATTTGCTCTGACCAGAAGGAGGCGAAGAAGTGTTACGAAAATATCCTCAAGAACAAGAGGTCTGTGTGCCATGTAACCACAACGCCTCCCCCTGGCGCGGAGCCGGTGCAGGAATCCCGGCGAGTTTCGGATACGGCGTTAGAGGTGGTCGCCGAGGGCGATGTGCCGATGGAGGATGTAGAGGCGAGATCCAAGAGCTTGGAGGGAGAAAGAAACTGCTCGAAGACCGCTAGAGAAACCGGTATCCCGAGGGCGCTGATCGCCAGCGAAAGGAAACCTCAGCCAGTAGAGGAATGGCTCGAGAAGGAGATCAGCGGCAAGGTGTTTAAGTTGGGAAGAACCCTGGATAGCAAAACGCAAGACCAAATCGCCAAGGTTATAAGTAGACATTTGGATGCATTTGCGTGGGCTGCTTCGGACATGCTGGGAATCGACCCCGATTTCTTGTGCCACCGCTTAGCAATAGACCCCCAAGTCAGGCCCATCCGCCAAAGAAGGAGAAAGTTGAATGAGGAGAATGAGGAGCCCCGCCACTTTGGCAATGAGGAGCCCCGCCACTGTGAAGGAGGTGCAGCAACTCACGGGGCGGATGGCCGCCCTGTCCCGATTCGTATCGGCAAGCGGAGAGAAGGGCCACCCATACTTCCAGTGTTTGAAGAGGAACAATAGGTTTGTCTGGACGAAGGAGTGTGAGGAGGCCTTCGTAAAGCTCAAGGAATATTTGGCGAGCCCACCAGTTCTATGCAAGCCCCAAGCCGCAACACCACTCAGGCTGTATTTTGCCATAACTGAGAGGGCAATCAGCGCAATGCTCGTCCAGGATGAAGATCAGATCCAAAGGCCCATCTATTTTGTTAGCAAGGTGCTGCAAGGCTCAGAGGTGAGGTACCAGGCCCTAGAAAAGGCAGCGTTAGCGGTTGTATTCTCGGCGAGGAGACTGCGCCATTACTTCCAGAGCTTTACGGTGTTGGTGATGACTGATATGCCAATCCAGAAGGTTCTGAAGAAACAAGATGTGGCCGGAAGGATGGTGAAGTGGGCGGTTGAGCTGTTGGAATTCGACATCAAATATGAACCCCGGGGATCGATCAAGGGGCAAGTCTTCGCCGATTTTGTGATCGATCAAGGATGACTTTTGTTGGGTACTCTCGGTTGATTGGTCGTCCAACTAGCTGGGCAGCGGGGCTGGGGTCATTTTGGAAGGGCCCAACGGCGTGTTGATAGAGCAATCACTGAGGTTTGCTTTCAAAGCAAGCAACAATCAAGCAGAGTATGAGGCTTTGATCGCCGGAATCCTGTTGGCAAAGGAAATGGGGGCGAGGGTGCTGATGGCCAAGAGCGATTCGCTGTTGGTCACTGGATAGGTAACTGGCGAGTTCCAAGCCAAGGATCCGCAGATGGCAGCCTACCTGGAGTACGTGCAAGAGCTAAGGAGATCTTTCGCCTCGTTTGAAGTGGTGCACGTGCCAAGAGAGCAGAATGCCCGAGCTGACTTGCTAGCCAAGCTCGCCAGTTCGGGCAAGGGGGGTAGAGAGAGGACTGTCATTCAAGAAACCTTGAAAGCGCCTCGAGCATTCGTGGCAGACCACCAGGTTCTTCATGTTTGCACATCGACAGAAAGAACAGCCAGAAGCCACAGGTCCCTAACGCAGGAAACTCTGAGGACGCCGAGGGTCAGAGCACGCCCAGCGGAAGAGGTGAGATCGATGCAAGTTTGCGCTGTCCACGAACCAGACACGTGGATAACGCCATACCAACGCTATTTAGCGGATGGCGTGCTTCCAGTCGACTCAACAGAGGCCAAAAAGATAAAGAAGAGCTCCAGCAAGTTTACCCTTATTGACGGCGAGCTGTACAAGTTGGATTTACACACCCTCTTCTTGTATGTGTACACGGAGAGAAGTGCACGAAGATTATGGCTGAGCTCCATGAGGGGATTTGCGGGAGCCACATTGGAGGTCGATCGCTGGCAACAAGGACTATCCGTGCAGGCTATTACTGGCCCACGATGAGGGAAGATTGCAAGAGATATGCCCAGCGTTGCAAGCAATGCCAGCAGCACGCCGACTGGCATAAGGCGCCCCCGGAAGAGTTAAAGTCAATCTACAGCCCTTGGCCGTTCCACACGTGGGGAATCGACATCCTGGGACTGTTCCCATTGGTAATCAGACAAATGAAGTATTTGGTTGTGGCGATCGAATACTTCACGAAATGGATTGAAGCAAAACCAGTGGCCCAGATCACCGTACACAAAATCCAGAGTTTCGTATGGAAGAATATTGTGTGTCATTTTGGCGTGCCCAAGCGTCTGGTATCAGACAATGGGACCCAGTTCGCAAGCCACCTATTGAAGAAGCTGTGCGAGCACATCGGGACACAACAGGTGTTTGCTTCCGTGGAACACCCGCAAACGAATGGGCAAGTGGAGTCCGCTAATCGGGTTCTGCTGAGAGGACTGAAGAGGAGGTTGGAAAAGGCCAAGGGGTCTTGGGCTGAGGAGGTTCCCCGCATAGTGTGGGCGTACCATACTACTGAGCAATCGGGAACCCACGAAACCCTGTTTAGCTTAGTGTACGGGTGCGATGCGATGATTCCAGTTGAAATCCGAGAGAGCTCGCCGAGATTTCTGAACTTCGTGTCGGAAGACTCGAACAAAGAAAGGAGGATGAACTTGGATTTGCTGGATGAGGTCAGGGAGGAAGCGCGGGTGAAGGCCGAAGCAGTAAAGAGAAGGGTCGAGCGCAAATACAACTCCAAGATAAGGCCGAGGCAGTTCAGAGATGGCGACCTGGTGATGAGGAAGGTCCACCAGTACGAGATGGAAAACAAATTGTCACCCAAGTGGACAGGTCCATTCAGAATAACCGAAGCACTCGGTAATGGCGCCTACTGCTTGGAGACGCTGGAGGGAGGGGCAATTCCTCGCACTTCGAACGCCACCCACCTCAAGTTTTACTACAGTTAAGGCATTGTAAGTAGCAATAAACTCCAACAGTTTAAGATGTATGAGTTTAAACAATTTTTCAAGGGGGCACTCTTTTTTCCCTGAGAAGGGTTTTTAATGAGGCCACCCAATGAAGAAGGTCTCGAAGGTTATCGAAGTTTCCCAGTTATTAAGTTTGCATGCTGTTTGTTTTTCAAGTTAGTGGGGTAAGATTAAAAATGGAAAATCCAAATCGCATGCATCCAGCACAAAACTTTCGAAACGTGAAGTCTTAAACACCCTCATCGCCCCCCGGCGACCGAGGGTGCAAATTTAAGTTTTAAGCCCTCATCGCCACTTGGCGATCGGAGGCACATGAACAAAGTTTTAAAGTCCTCACCGCCACTCAGCGATCGGAGGCACAAGTATTAAAATTTTTCTGACCGCCACCAGGCGAGAAAGAGATTTGAAAGACCTCCTCGCCTTGAGCGAGTGTAGGCGAGAAAGAGATTTGGAAGACCTCCTCGCCTTGAGCGAGCGTAGGCGAGAAAAAGATTTAAAAGTCCTCCTCGCTTTGAGCGAGTGTAGGCGAGTGATCCTGCCTGTTGACCAGAACGTTGGAACTTGCCTCGTCAAACTTGGATCGACGTGCGCACCGCTTCAACCTCCGTCCTTCGTCACGATCCACCCCAAGAACCTGCAAAACAACAGAGCGGCGCCGCTGCGGCCGATCGCACTCCAACGCCCAAGTCAGTGACCGAACCACCAAATACTAAGAGCAGTAACACTCAAGAACTCTCAAGGAACCGTGCAATGTTCTCTCTCACAGTATGCTCAAGAACTCGCAAGCGTAAAGAATACAATCTGAACGTGCGTACCTCAAAAGTTCGTTGGGAAACCCTTTTATACCTGGTCACTTTCTCTCTCCTGGCAGTTACGCAGCTGGACACGTGGCTCGCATCCAGTCGTACACGTGCCATCATCTGGAGCCTCCTTGACTTGGGCGCTGCTTCTGACTCTCTTTTGGCTAAGTTACTTATGCATGGTACTGCCCAGTGCATAGCTAACTTGGGAGCGCGATCTCTACTAGAATTGGCGAGTTAGGGTGCCTTCGTACACCTTCCCTGTGGTCTCGCCGGCCGCCTTCATAATCTGCACCACCTTCATCTTCGGCGATGTGCTTGCTCTGGTGATCTCCAATCCCTTGGTCGCCTGAGTTTACATCTGGCGACTTCATCTTTAACCTGCTGATCGCCGGTTCTGGTATGCTGGAGATCGGAGAACGCCAACTTAATAACTGGCGACTTCACGAGCCCCCCGACTTCCTTCCCCTTTGCCAACCTGGCGTCTCGTCAACACGCCGATACTGTAGCTTGATGCCACGTCATCACTTCCGACTTCCAGGGCGGTACACAAGCCCCCCAGTCTTAAGCGAAGACTTGTCCAGCGAAAAGACTAAAAGAGTCACGTCAATACCGATCTACGTGGCACTGGTGCAGAATTTCAAGCGGTTGTACTTTCTGCTTCTCTGACGCTCCACCAAACACCTCACCCATCGCTCGACACGTGGCTTCATCAACGGTTACCTTCAGCTGCCGTTTGCGCTTCCAAACCCATTTCGAAAAACCCTTAAACCCATTTCGCTCCACTGTTCCATCACTTTCTTCGTACTCTCAAACGCTCCAACTCTCTTCTGCGAAAAAAGCTCTCATCATTCTTCAACCTCCTGAATCACCAACCTCTTCCATCACTCTTCCGATCATAAAAAGGTACTTCCTTTCCTTCTCCTGCTGGCTTTTCCTGCATTTTAACCGATTCGCATCATCCTATAACTGTCTGGTGCATACGTTGTGGGTTGTTTTTTCCATTTCTCCTTTCTCGTAACTTAGGGCTTCGTCTTCATTACAACGAACCCTCGTTCGTTCGTTTTCTCACCCTTCGTTCATGGTTAGAGTCAGCCTCTGCGAGTCCTGATCACCTTTTCCTTTCTTCTTCCTTTGCAGCTTCAACAATGACTCGCTCAAAGATCACCCCAAATCCTCCTCCTTCGTCGCGAAACCCTTCTTCTCAAGCACACAACCCACCGCGAGCACGCGGTGCTTCGTCTTCTCAGGCTGAGAGGCTTGCACCCTCCCGCCCCAACCTGGCCCAGGCTACTCCGCCTGTCACCGGAGGAGCCTCCGTCCCCCCACCAGACTTCAAAAAACTATACCCCTGGGCCAACTCGACCTTGCTGAGGGAAACATCTTCTGTAAACTCTGCTGGGGCAGTTCTGCGATTGACGAAGGGGGATGAGCCTCACCAATCATTCCACAAGGAGCACGACGAAAAGATGACGGTGTTGCCTTGCCCCCCCGACCTGCCAGTCTGCGCCGACGACAAGGGGAACAACGGTGGACCCTTCTGCTTCGTTTACACAACCCTGTTCAAGAAGGTGAAACTTAGGTTTCCCTTCACTCGCTTTGAGAGAGAGCTTCTCACCGAGCTCAACATCGCCGCCGCCCAGCTCCATCCCAACAGCTGGGCGTTCGTGCGGGCGTTCCAGGTCATGTGCGACCATCTGGGGTTGCCAGCATCGGTGGATGTTTTCTTATTTCTTTTAGAAGCCAAGCACCCAGGAGATCGCCTATGGGTGAGCTTGAACGGGATTGCTGGGAGGTCGATCCTCTCTATCTTCCAGCAATCCTACAAAGATTGGAAGGGCAAGTTTGTCCAGGTGCGCCCCAACGACAAGGACGCTTCGTTGCTCGACGGTTTCCCCTTGTATTGGGTAAACAAGGGGAACAAAGAGTCCAGGAGTAGCTTCAGGAGGCCAAGAAGTCCTGATAGCATGGGTGCCTTGGACAGAGACCTCTGCTTCTTCTGGAAGAGTGTGGCAGATGCCAACATCACCTTCCTCACCACCACGCTCATCTGCTTCGAGTTCTTCGAGGACCAACTCGAAATTCGCATAGGTTAGAACGTCTAAGTCTTTATTCTAACATTACCTCTGTTAACTGTTTCTGGGCGTCTTGTGCGTTGTGCGCAAGACTTTGGTTTTACTTTCTGCACCATATATCTGCTCGTGTTGCATACTGCCTTACGTGTTTACCTTTTCCTCCGAACTAACCCATGTATTTTTGCTTTATGCAGATAATATGTTGGGCCAGGGCAAGCTCGCTGAACTGAGGGCGCTCGCCCGTTCCCACGGGTTGGCGTCGGGTTCACAAACCGTGCCAAACTCGGTGGTGGAGATCGCCGCCGCACAGGGCCGATCGCCACCCAAAGGCCCGACTCCTCCCGATGTCCAACCCGCCAACCAACGCAAAAAACTTGTCCTCAGGAAACCCAAGAGGAAAGCCCCCCAAGTAGTCCACGAGGAGGAAGAGGAAGACGACGAGGCAACTAAAGATGGCCTCGTCACGAAGAGGAAGAGGGTGGCACCTTCTTCACCATCCGCTCCACCCCCTCTTCCAACATCAACACCACCATCTACACCTGCCCCGCCTCCAACATTGCCTCCTCCATCAGCTCCTGCCTCACCAGTCCAAGCAATTCCATTGGCGTCTGCGCCACCTGAAGCTGAGGCCGCCGAAGCCGACTTCTTGGAGAACCCCCCGAGCGCCTCCACGCCGTATGTAACAGCTGGAGGGGGTCCTCCATCAAACGCTTCAATTGCCAACGTTGCACCAGTCGGGGATGCAGGTGGTCACCACTCTCCAATTCTCATTACTGAATCCCCGACGTCGCCGCCACGCCAAGAAGCACCTGCTGAGCAACCAACCCAAGAAGGTGGCGGCGAAAACCAACAACAAGCCCACCCGGAGCCTCCACAAGCAAACCTTTCTCTTGAGGTAAAGAGGATGTGGGAGCCTTTCTCAGCCAAACTGAAAATGATGGTGGAGGACTTCCCTTCCATTATATCTAAAGCTGTGGAGAGCTCCACCAGGAAGCTCCAAGATGACCTCTTCGCACTCCGAACTGAGAACGGCACCATAAGGATTGAGGCGGAGAGGTTATCCTGCAGTCTTACGCTCGCCGAGATTGAACACTCCCGAGTAGAAGATGCAATGAGCACCGAGCTCCGGTTGGCGCGCAAGGAGGCCACCGATCTACGCCATAAGGTGCAACTCTTGGCTCAAGAGAAAATCGAGCTGGAGAGCAAGATTGTACCTTATCGCGTCAAAGTGGCTGACTTGGAGGCCTTGATTAAAACTGACGCCGCCAAGGGGAAGAAACTGGAACAAAAGTCAGCCGATCGGGAGGTCTTCCTGGGAAAGGTGGAGAAGGAGAGGGATGACGCCATGGCTGAGCTTGCCGAAGCCAACAAAGAGAAAGGGAAACTCGCCGCTGAACTGGGCCAGGTGCAGGCAGAATCCAAGAAGGTTGCTGAAGACCTTCTTCAAGCTCAGGAAACCATCGAAAAACTCAAGAAGCAAGCTGAAGAGCTGGAGCAGCAGAATGAGGGGCTGAAGGAACAAACTGAAGAACTCAAGAAACAGATTGAAGAACTTAATCTGAGTTCTGCCCAAATTCTTGTTGCTGGATTCGAGGCCGCACGGGAACAGTTCGCCTGCTTGTTCCCCGATCTGGACCTTAGCATGGTGTCCCTTAACAACGAGGTGGTGGATGGGAAGGTGGTTCCCGCTGAAGACTGATCAATTCCCTCCATCCACTACCTTTATGCTTTCTCTTTGTATGTAATTGTAATAAACTTCATATTTTCCTGTACATGTGCCTTGAACTGACATTTATTTTAATGACAAAGTCTTTGTATTTCCTCTTATAACTTCTTTGGCTGTTTTAACTTTCCTTGCACAACTTTCTTCAAGAAATTAACTTAGCGATTTTGTAAGCGCGAGCATATACTTAACTGCTTCGAACCACTTCGATTTCAGAATAACAATCACTCTAACAACTTGTAATCTTAAGGCAATGAACCTTAACGTAAAACCATTCTTCAAACAACGAACTTTAACTCAACAACTGGCTTAAAACATCGCTTCACCCGATCTGCTTCATCAAAACGGGTCTTTAACTTTCTCGCCACTGTTTGAACTTTTCCTGGTCGCCAAAGACTCCTGGCGATACTAGCTTCTTCCTGGCTTCATAACTTGGCCATTGCTCCTTCATCTGGGGGTAGAGGCGCCTTTCGGATCCTTCTCTACTTCTCTGATCTTCCTCTCGAAACACTGCTCGACGGGTTTTGGTCTGGTTTCTCTGGCGATCATCGCCCTGGCGATCCCCAGTTCTCTCGCTTCCTCAAGGCGATTCCTCGCCTCTTCTTCCTCCAGACCGGCGTTCCCCTCATCCAGCTCAGCATCAACCATCTCCACGTCTCTTCCGGCGGTCTCCTCTATCACCGTCGACCTGGGCTTCACACCGGGAGGCGGGGTGGTTGTTACGTAACTCACCGATCTTTTGTTTTTCAGGCTATTCTCATAGCACTTCTTTGCTTCTTTCTTATCGGATTTGATGGTGATCACCACCCCCTCCATAGATGGCAACTTCACCTTCATGTGCCGAGTCACGGTATAGCGCCTATCCTGTTGAGTGTGGGTCTTCCCAACAGGATGTTGTATGCTGAAGGAGCGTTTACAACAAGGTATTTGATTTTCTCTGTTCTCGAACCCGCCTCGTCTGTAAACGTAGTCCTCAATTCTATGTACCCCCTGACCTCCACCTGGTCACCAGCGAAACCATACAAACACCCTCCATAGGGCCTCAGCTGGTCAAGGGGCAGCTCCAACTGCGTGAAAGTCGGCCAGAACATTACGTCTGCCGAGCTTCCTTGGTCCACCAGCACCCTGTGGACCTTTCTTCCTGCTGTGATCAACGAGATGACTATGGGATCGTTGTCATGGGGCACAACGTCCCGAAGATCCTGCTTGGTGAATGTAATGTCCACTTCCGGCGAGTGGTCTTCGAACATATCCACCGTCATCACAAACCTCGCGTACCTCTTCCTCTGTGATGCGGTGCATCCACCTCCTGAGAAACCCCCTGCAATGGTGTGGATTTCCCCGTGCGTAGGCATCTCGTGCTGCTGGGCTTCTCCGCCTGCTAGTTGGGAGCTCGACGCGCCCCCCGTCCTTCTGTCCAGCAAATAGTCATTTAGGAACCCGCTCTTAACCAGATCGTCGAGCTGGTATCCTAAAGCTAAGCACGAATCCACGGTGTGGCCAAAGCCCTAGTGAAACTCACACCAGGCATCTGGCTTTGGTCCCAGCACCTTGTCGCCCACCTTTTCTGGCACTTTCAACCTAGCAGATATATTGGGGATGGCGATCAGGTCCGCCAATCCCATGACAAACTTGTGCTTAGGCGGGCGATTGTATTCCCGGCGTGCTGGTTGCTGGCGCCCTTGGCCCCTGCCCTTGTTCTTCCTTCGATCATAAGGATGGCGAGTCCTCTGATCCCTCCTGGCCGCCGCTGTCTCCAGAACCCTTTGTGGCTGGATCCTGGTCTGGGCGCGTGGCCTAGCGGGAGCCACGCTTCCTCTCTTCTCGGCGACTTCACTCTCATCGGCGATGTGGGCCACCGCAAGTCGCCTCACCTCAGCAAACGTGGCGGGGTGAGCCCTGATCAATGCCTCGCAGAATGGTCCCGGCAGCACGCCCTTCTTAAATGCATAGACCAGCATTTCTTCATCTTTGGCCGGCGATCTGACCATCTGCGCCCCAAAGCGATTCAAGTAGTCCCTGAGGGACTCTCCCTGATATTGCCTTATATCAAACAAATCGTAAGACACCCTGGGCGGTGCCTTATTTACGATGTACTGCTCGACGAAAATCTTCGAGAACTGTTGGAAATTGGTTATGTGACCGTTAGGCAGGCTCACAAACCATTCCAACGCCGTTCCCTGGAGTGTGCTCATGAACATCTTGCAGTATACGGCGTCTGATCCTCCTGACAGCATCATCTGCGTATGGAACGTGGTGAGATGAGCTTCAGGATCCTCCACGCCGGTGAAAACAGCCTTAACAGGAACCACACTCGCAGGAATAGGCGTGTCAGTAATCGCCTTAGCGAAAGGCATAGGAAAAACACGAGGCGGCGTCGACGGCGCGACCTCTTCAGCAATAGGACGCCCTTGCTGCTCCTAAAGAGCTTGACGCAGTTCTTCAGTCACCTTGCTAAGCTCATCATTCCTGGCCCGAGAGGCGGCCAGATCCTCATGCATTCTCGCCTGTTCTATGCGCGAGGCTTCCACAGTTGCCTGCAACGAGCGCATAATCTCTACCATCTGCGCCATGGTCATGGCGGCGGCGCCTTCAGCAGCAACGGGCGCAACTGGACTTGAACGGTTGCTTCTCATTTTTCTCATGAAAACTCAGCAAATCACAGAGAGTAACGAACAACACTTCCTTCAGCGACGATTGATTCAGCGATCAATCGGTCAAAACTGCGCGAAACTCCGCAAGAAAACTCAAGAACACAGCGAACCTCCACAGAAACCTGCAACTCCACCAGAAACCACCGCTTCTCCCACGACAAACCAAACGAGCCGAAGAACTCAAACTTCACCGATTAAATCTCGCGTAAACAGCAGAAAACTCCACTTCACCGAACAAAAACCCAAACGAACGGTGGAAAACGCGAAAATACCGAACAAAATTCAGATGAACAGCGATGAGTGGTTGCACCAGCACACAACCACGCAGAAGACTACGAAAACCTCCAAGAACTTACGCTGTGGATGGGAACAGGTTTTACACGGCCCCACGGTGCGCGCCTGATGATCCTGCCTGTTGACCAGAACGTTGGAACTTGCCTCGTCAAACTTGGATCGACGTGCGCACCGCTTCAACCTCCGTCCTTCGTCACGATCCACCTCAAGAACCTGCAAAACAACAGAGCGGCGCCGCTGCGGCCGATCGCACTCCAACGCCCAAGTCAGTGACCGAACCACCAAATACTAAGAGCAGTAACACTCAAGAACTCTCAAGGAACCGTGCAATGTTCTCTCTCACAGTATGCTCAAGAACTCGCAAGCGTAAAGAATACAATCTGAACGTGCGTACCTCAAAAGTTCGTTGGGAAACCCTTTTATACCTGGTCACTTTCTCGCTCCTGGCAGTTACGCAGCTGGACACGTGGCTCGCATCCAGTCGTACACGTGCCATCATCTGGAGCCTCCTTGACTTGGGCGCTGCTTCTGACTCTCTTTTGGCTAAGTTAGTTTTGCATGGTACTGCCCAGTGCATAGCTAACTTGGGAGCGCGATACAAGCATAAGCTAAGGGAGCCCAAGGACGAACCTATATGGACGTCTAGCTGGCTTTCGAGAAACTCGTAAGAAATGATGGAGGAAGTGGGGAGAACCATGTTGCAGGAGGTGACTCTTTTCAAAAAATTGCACAAATCCTTGTCGAGCGCCCCCATCTTTTCTGGCCCCCTGGCCTTCCTGAAGCTTGACTCCTTCTTCCCCTTGTTCACCCAGTACAAGGGGAACCCGTCGAGAAGAGAAGGGTCTTGATTGCTGCAGCACACACGTACGAACTTCCCCTTCCAATCCTTGTAGGATTGCTGGAAGATAGAAAGAATGGACCTCCCGGCGATCCCATTAAGGCTGACCCATAGACGATCGCCCGGGTTCTTCGCCTCGAACAAGTACAGGAATACGTCCACAGAGGCCGGGAGCCCCAAGTGTGCGCAGATAATCTGGTAAGCTCGTACGAACGCCGAGCTGTTGGGATGGAGCTGGGCGGGAGCTATGTCGAGCTCGGTCAGGAGCTCCCTCTCAAAGCGCGTGAAGGGAAACCGGAGTTAGACCTTCTTGAACATGGTGGTGTATATGAAGCAGAAGGGGGTGTCGTCGCTCCCCTGATCATCGGGTGCAGATTGGCTCACCGGGAGGACAAGGCCGCACAACCACTTTGTCATCTTGTTCTTTACTGAAAGAGAGGTTTTCCTTGTCACCCTTCTTGAGGCGAAAGATGTCAAGGTCAGAGTTAACGGAGGAGGTCTCACCCAACAAGGTTGCGGAGGCCCACGGGTATAACCGCTCGTAATCTGGAAGAGGTTTTACCACCATGCTGGTTTGTGATGGGTTTGGTTGCGGTTGGCTACGATGAGAAGACGCGGGTCTCGCGACTCGGTCGGAGGGAGCGTTGGGACCCCTTGGGGGGTCGCGAGAAGAAGAGGGGTTGGCCCTACGGGTTTTCGCCGGAGGGTTGCGAGGAGATGGAGGAGGGTTTGGTGTGAGTTTTGGACGAGTCATCGAGAAAGCTGCAAGAAGATGAAAAAGGTATGAGTGTTCGTAAACAGAAAGACTCGACAGAAGAAGAGAAGAGGGAAGAACAAGGGGGGCTCGCAGAGAAAGGTTCAGAAACCCTAAATGCAGAGAAGAGAAAAACAAAGCAGAGAAACATCCCACAAAGTGTGCTCTAGACAAGTATTGGATGATGCAAATCGAATAAAATGCAGAAAATATTAGTAGAAGTGATAAAAAAGTTACCTTTAGATGATCAGAAGAGTGGTCAGAAGGATGGAGGTTGGGAGAATCGGAGCGTTCGCTGGAGCGTTTTGAGAGTTCGAAGAGAGGTAGAAGATAATGAAACAGTGAAATGGCGCGAAGTGTTTAAGAGTTTATGAAAGAATGTCGAACGTTGCGAGAAGCGCAAACGACAGTGAACAATGGCCGTCGATGGGTCCACGTGTCGAACAATCGAAGGAGTTGGAGAAATGTCAAGTCAGTGAACAGTTTTAGCGCCAACGCGCAAAGCCACGTAAGCCGTCGGATTTAAACCTCCTTAGTTCCCTCGCTGAACAATTCGCAGCTCGAGACTGGGGGGCTTGTGTATCGACCAGGTCATCGAGTGTGATGACGTGTCTTGCACGTGACTAGGTGAGCGTGGGCAAGAGAAAGATGGATGGTCCAGAGGTAAGCGTGCTTGCCGGTTCATGGAACTGGTGTTATGCAGTGAACATGGTCGGTTGTCGCCGGGTTATCTCTCATCGACACGTTGGGCGATTGGACACCAAGTAGCTTAACATCGCCGCAGGAAGCACGTCGCCGGATTTCCCGACAAACTCAGTTGAGGCCACTGGAGATCCGGCGAGCGCTTCCAACGCTACAATTGTTGTGTCAGCATAGGGCGTGAGGGGCGAGTGGGTTGAAGGGAACATCTTGGCTATTGTACCGTCCCGTACCCGGGCGTTGACTAAGTCAAGGTCAAAGTCAACACCAGGGGTCAAAGTCAACACAAGGCGTTGCCTAGGTGAAGAGACGCCAAGTGCCAGCGTCGTCAAGAAGGTGCGTCGCCAAGGCAAGGCGTCGCCTAGGTAAGGCGTCGCCTAGGTGAAGGCGTCGCCCAACCAGGGCGTCGCCAGGTCAAGCAGTACTAAAGCAAGGCAATCACAGTGTAGTTCCCCGATACCCATGGGTAGGAAAGACCATGGAGGGGGCGACGCCGTGGGAAGGCCTCAAACCCTGTATAACCAGGGAACAGTAATAAAGAGGAGAGAAAGGTGGCTTCAAGGCCATAGTAACAACACCAGTATAGGGCAACCTGACTCGTGAAATACCCCTGCCGCCCCAGAGACGCCTTTGATACGACCCAAGAGGAAGGTCACGCCCAGGGTAGACGGGTGCAGGGTACGAGAGGAGGGCAGATACGCTCTCAATGTAAGTGACTAGATGATTGGGGGCATGAGTTGGCACCCAAAAAGTCACCCCTAGCGCAGTAGCACTCCCAAGCAGGAGGACTCACACGTAGAAACGTCCCCAGATGGGCAGAAACGCTCCCAGATGGGGTCACGGCGTCGTGAGGCCCTCCACGTGTACGACAGCCATGTCAGAATAGAAACACCCTTTAGTCAGGTGCCAGGTAATTAAAGTCATTCAATACAGTTTCCGTTTCGAGCGTTCAGGTACTATAATGGCTCCCAAGCGTTTCAACGTCTTAAATGCGCTACGTTTTCTAATTCGATGCGCTGATTGAGTGCGTTACATTTGTAATTAAAGGCGCTTTAAGGCGCTTTAAATGCTTGGGTAGTTTAGATAGCGTTGAGAATGTTGGAAACGAGGTTCGAACTTTTGGCAAATTTACCAGAACTCTCTAGTTGCTTGCTCGTGCTTCAAGGTTACGTACAAGGGACTGGGGAATATCTTTGCCTGAGGGAGAGAACACACACACAATACACAGTTCTTTTTACCACCTTCAGAGCGCCACACGCGGTGCTCAAAGACGGAGGTGAATAGTTTTGGTGTTTCTTGCTGGCTGACTTGAGCGTCAGAGTGCAAACGGCCGCTAGGGCGCCTCTTTGTCCTCTTTTTTGCAGGAATCCACAGGTAACCAGTGGGAAGGAGTCCCTAGCTGACAGTTGAGGTCGCACACGAAGACGTCCCGGTCAACCGGACGGAACATTTGGCGCCCACCGTGGGGCCGATATAAAACATCAGTCCCATCACAAGTTCGAGGAAATCTACAAGGTCGCAGTAACGTTGGAGGAGGTTGGAGTGAGTACAGCACACGCAGCCCCAGCAGAACTATCCATGCAACAGGTCCTGGAGATAATGAGGGGGTTGCAGCAGGACATGGCGGAGTCGAAAATGGAACAGGAACGCATGCAGGCAGATCTCGATGCCTCGCATGAGCGAAATGAAGAACTCCACCGTGTAAATGAGGAGTTGCGCCAGGGCCTGAGAAATGATCGGAGGCGGCATGGACATGACGAGATGGAGAAGCATTCCCCACCAAGGGAGTTTTCCACTCCTTTCTCGCAGGAGATACTAGATGCAGTGATCCCGAACACGTTCGCGGGGCCCAAGGTGATCTTCACCGGGATGGAGGACCCAGAGACGCACCTTGCCGCATTTCACACACAGATGGTCCTGGTAGGCGGTTCTGACGCTGCCAAGTGCAAGCTCTTTATGAGCACCCTGACCGGGATGGCTATGGACTGGTTCATCAGCCTTCCAGATTGTCATATCACATCTTTTCGCCAATTGTCACGATTGTTCAGGGAACAATACTTAGCAAACAAGGCCCCGCCGCCGGTCTCTTACGATCTGTTTGATGTGAAGCAGTATCAAGGTGAGACCCTGAAGGAGTATATCAATCGCTTCGGGGCCCAGGTCGTGAAGGTTGGTACGACAGAGGAGCCTATGATCGTGTACGCATTTGTGAAAGGTGTGTGCCCCGGTCCTTTTGGAGAATCCATCATTCGCAACCACCCTAGGACTTTCGCTGAGCTACGGCGTAGGGCGGTAGAACATATTGCTTCTGAAGGGGAGGTGTGTGTTAAGCGCACCAGCGTCGTACCCTCACGCCCGAGGGGACCGGCGCGAGCTCAACCCGTCAGGGTCAATGAGACCACGACGGGAAGAAAGAAGCCAGAGGCGAGACGCCCCTACGAGGCCAGAAAGCCCCAGCCTCGGGGTCCAGCGGGAGGCGATCGCCCGGCCAGAGAAAGAGCGAGACCGACGAGGTACAATTTTGTGGTAGAACTGAAAGACCTGATCGCCGTGCCTAATATAGCCGAGAGGCTGAGGCGACCGGCGAAGACTGACAAGGTGTTAGGGCCTCGCAAAGACTCTTGGTGCGAGTTCCACAAGGCTTTCGGGCACCACATTGATAGCTGCCTGTCGTTGGGTTACCAGTTAGATGAGCTGGTGAGAACTGGGTTTTTGAAGGATTATGTCGCAGAGCCCACAACGACAGCCACCTTGCCGCCGCCGGCGGAAGAACCAACACACGAGATGCCTGTGCTTGGCGAGGTCCACACCATTGCTGGAGGTTTTTCCGGCGGGGGACCCACCGCCTCCCAGCGGAAGAAATACGCGAGGGGGGTAAATTCAATCGAAGAGAGACTCTCGGGGGAGCCATGGGAGTCGGATCTCGTGTTTACGAGAAGTGACCTCCGAGATGTGGTACCCCACGACAACGACCCCGTTGTTATCTCATTCGTCACAGCCGGAAGGAAGGTCCACAGAGTGCTTGTCAACCCAGGAAGTTCGGCAGACGTCATGTTTCTGTCGACCTTTAATAAGTTACGGTTGTCCCCCGATCTGTTGAGTCCCTACACAGGGTGCCTGTATGGGTTTGGGGATAACCAGGTGGAAGTCCGGGGTTACCTGGAGTTGAGGACTACGTTCACCGACGGAGAGGCCTCCCGTACCGAAAGCATCTGGTACCTGGTCGTGAACGCCAACTCCGCCTACAATATTTTGCTGGGCAGGCCGGCGTTAAACCGTCTGAACGCGGTGTCCTCCACACGCCACATGAAAATGAAGCTGCCGGACCTCAGTGGCCAGGTGATAGTCATCAGGTCAGACCAGGAGGAGGCAAGGAAATGCTATGAGAACAGCCTGAAAACAAAGAGAGGCGTGTTCATGGTGTATGAACGTCCGCCGAGCGCGGACACGACGATGATTGAGGCGACGCCCGCTGGGTCAACGCCTAATGAGGCCATACCGGCGAGGGCGATGCCCGAAGCAGATGCGCCTATGGAGGAAGGCCCTGACGACGCGGCGCCCGTGGAAGAGGCGGCGCCCGTCGAGGATGATAGCAGGGAACAGCCCGCGGCTAACGCCGTAAAAAGGGAGATTGGCGGCAAGACTTTCAAGTTAGGAAGTTCGCTGAGTCCAGAAGAACAGGAAGGGGTGGCGGAGGTGATTTCGCGCCACCTGGATGCCTTCGCATGGTCCGCCTCGGATATGCCCGGCATCGATCCCGATTTCCTGTGTCACCACCTCAGCATGGACGCCACGGTCCGCCCCGTGCGTCAAAGAAGGAGAAAGCTCAATGAGGAACGACAGCAGGTGGTGAAAGACGAAACGCAGAAGCTGTTGAGTGCTGGCCACATCAGGGAGATTCAATACCCTGAGTGGCTTGCCAACGTCGTCTTAGTGAAGAAGGCGAACGGAAAATGGAGGATGTGCGTGGACTTCACAGACCTGAATAAGGCGTGCCCAAAGGACTCGTACCCGCTGCCTAGCATCGACGCCTTGGTAGATAGCGCGTCCGGCAGCAAGGTGCTGAGTTTCTTGGACGCCTTCTCGGGGTACAACCAGATCAAGATGCACCCAGAGATGAGAGCAAAGCTGCATTCATGACTGAGACTTGTAGTTACTGCTATAAGGTGTTGCCTTTTGGGCTGAAAAACGCGGGCGCCACGTACCAGAGGTTAATGGACAAGGTCCTGGCGCCAATGCTCGGGAGGAATGTGTACGCCTATGTAGATGACATGGTGGTGGCGTCGCAGAATAGGGCGCAACACATGGCGGACCTGGAGGAGTTGTTCGTCACAATATCCAAGTACCGCCTCAAGTTAAACCCTGAGAAGTGTGTTTTCGGGGTAGAGGCCGGTAAGTTCTTGGGTTTTATGCTCACAGAGAGGGGGATAGAGGCGAACCCCGACAAATGCGCGGCGATTATCGCCATGCGAAGCCCGACGTCGGTAAAAGAGGTGCAACAGCTGACGGGGCGGATGGCGGCGCTCTCGAGGTTTGTTTCCGCCAGGGGAGAGAAGGGGCATCCATATTTCCAGTGCCTCAAGAGAAACAGTCGCTTTGCATGGACTGATGAATGCGAAGCTGCTTTCATTAAGCTGAAGGAATACCTGGCGACGCCGCCGGTCCTCTGCAAACCGGTAGCGGGCGTGCCCCTCCAGTTATATTTTACTGTAACGGAGCGGGCCATCAGTTCTGTGTTAGTTCAGGAGCAGGACCAGAGTCAGAAGCCCATCTATTTTGTAAGCAAGGCATTACAGGGAGCTGAGACGAGGTACCAAGCGCTGGAGAAGGCGGCGCTAGTGGTAGTATTTTCTGCCAGGAGGCTCCGTCATTACTTCCACAGCTTTACGGTGGTGGTGATGACAAACCTCCCTATACAGAAAGTGCTGCAGAAGCCTGATGTGGTGGGAAGAATGGTGCGCTAGGCGGTGGAACTGTCAGAATTCGACATCCAGTATGAGCCTAGAGGATCCATCAAAGGGCAGGTGTACGCAGATTTTATAGCGGAACTTTCGCCCGGAGGTGAGCAGGAGGTGGAAGTGGGGCTCTCGGTTGATGGCTCTTCCAACCAACAAGGGAGCGGTGCGGGAATAGTCTTGGAGGGACCCGACGGCATACTGATCGAGCAGGCCCTGCGCTTCGCCTTCAAGGCAAGTAACAATCAGGCGGAATATGAAGCCCTGATAGCAGGAATGCTCCTGGCCAAGGAGATGGGCGCACAGAACCTCTTGGTGAAGCGCGACTCCCAGCTGATTACGGGGCAGGTGTCGGGTGAGTTCCAGGCGAAGGACCCGCAGATGGCGGCGTATCTGAAATACGTCCAGTTGTTGAAGGGAGCATTCAACGCTCTTGAGCTGATACATGTCCCGAGGGAGCAGAATGCCAGAGCTGACCTGCTTGCAAAGCTGGCCAGCTCAGGCAAGGGGGGTAGACAGAGGACAGTGATCCAAGAGACTCTCAAAGCTCCGCGTAGATTCGTAGAAGACAACAGGGTGGATGTCCTCTAGATTTATACATCCAGGGGAAGGCCGAGGAGTCATTGCTCTTTGACCCAAGATACGCAGAGGACGCCCCGCATCAGCATGTACGCGGGCGTGCCCGAGGGAGAGCAGATGCAGATATGCGTTTTGGCCAAGGGAGACACCTGGATGACGCCCTACAAGCGATACCTGGCGGATGGGGCTCTCCCAGTGGAGCCTGAAGAGGGTAAAAAGGTGAAAAGAAATGCCGCAAGATATACTTTGGTGGATGGGGTGCTGTTCAGGCACGGTTTCACTCACCCTATCCTAACATGCGTCAGTGGCGACGAGTGCATCAGGATAATGGCGGAGCTACACGAAGGCATCTGCGGAAGCCATGTAGGGGGAAGATCCCTAGCCTCCAAGGTAATACGCGCAGGTTTCTTCTGGCCAACAGTGAAAGAGGACTGCGCACGACACGCCTAGCGGTGCAGGCAATGCCAAAAGCACGCCGACTGGCACAAGGCGCCGCCAGAAGAATTGCGGTCCATATACAGCCCG
This sequence comes from Phaseolus vulgaris, assembly GCF_000499845.2. Lineage (NCBI taxonomy): Eukaryota > Viridiplantae > Streptophyta > Magnoliopsida > Fabales > Fabaceae > Phaseolus > Phaseolus vulgaris. The sequence continues at coordinate 33,485,025 of NC_023749.2, read as the reverse complement.
TGGCCTTTCCACACATGGGGAATCGACATCCTGGGCCCGTTCCCACTGGCAATCAGGCAGATGAGGTATTTGATCGTTGCCATCGAGTACTTCACCAAGTGGATAGAGGTAGAGCCCGTAGCACAGATCACCGCGCACAAAGTACAACATTTTGTGTGGAAGAACATTGTGTGCCGTTTTGGCGTACCTAGGCGCCTGATATCCGATAACGGGACCCAGTTTGCCAGTCAGCAGCTGAGAAATCTGTGCGCTGAGGTGGGAATCAAACAAGTGTTCACATCGGTTGAACACCCCCAGACCAATGGACAAGTGGAGTCGGCAAACAGAGTTCTGCTGAGGGGGTTAAAAAGAAGGTTAGAGAAAGCCAAAGGGGCGTGGGCGGAAGAGGTACCAAGGATCGTATGGGCATATCACACCACGCCCCAATCCTCTACTATGGAGACGCCTTTCAGTTTGGTGTACGGGTCGGACACGATGATTCCGGTAGAAATACATGAGAGCTCACCACGTTTTCAAAACTTTGTGGTGGAGGAATCCAATGAAGAAAGGCGGGTAAACCTGGATCTACTAGATGAGGCCAGAGAAGAAGCCAGAATCAAAGCGGAAGCAGTGAAGAGAAGAGTAGAGCGACAATACAGCTCTAAGGTAAAGCCGCGGCAGTTTCAGATTGGCGACCTGGTTATGAGAAAGGCTCACCCATACGAGTTGGAGAATAAACTGTCTCCTAAGTGGACCGGACCCTTCAGAATTACTGAGGCTAAGGGCAACGGTTCATACAATCTAGAGACCTTGGAGGGGGGTCCCATCCCACGCAGTTGGAATGCAGCCAATCTAAAATTTTACTTCAGTTGACTTATGTAAGCAGTTATGTAACAATTTAGTTGAAGGGGACGCTCTTTTTCCCTCTCGGGGGTTTTTTAATGAGGTCACCCAAATAAAAGGTAAAACCAGTTTGAGAAAAAGAAGTGCCTTGGTTTTTAGCCTTTATCTTTCTCCGTTTGAAGTAATGTAAGGCGTCACCAAGAGAAGGCGTCGCCAAGAAAGAAGGCGTCGCCTGGATGGAGGCAGGCGCCGTTGATGAACATGACGAAAGAAAAGCGCACAATATGCGAAACGTAGGCAGAGTAAAGTGACGTTGCGAAAATCAAGTATGATATAGAAAATTGATGTTACAAGCAATGTTCAATACAATGGGAGTAGCGCAAATGGGGCAAATATTACAACTCATGCAAATCACAAAAGAGCCGCTTCTCAGTGGCCGTCGGAGTCAGCACTGGAGGAAGACGAAGCCTTGATACCAGCCCGCAGAGCTCGAGTAAGTCGTGTCCTCCTGTCCTGGTTAATCTTCGAACCTGCACCAAGGGAGATAAATGTGTCAGAGATACCATGAAGCAAGACATGCACGGTTGGAAAGCGATAAAGGCCAAAGTTTCTAGGGCAGTGACTCTTACATATGTACTTTTCGAGAGTCCCAGCGTTGAACTCCAGGCTGATCAAAGTGGCAGAGTCAAAACCTCCCGCCTCAGCAAGAATCCGGCAAGCTATTTGATCACTTGGAGCCAGCTTCTTGAAGGGTTTGGTTTTGAGGGCCCTCGCCTCTCTCACCCAGTACAGCGGAAACCCATCCAAAGCGTCGGGAACAAGGTCAGTGCAGCAGATCTTGAAGAACCAGCCTTTCCACCCGGTGAACGAGTGTTGGAAGGGTGTGAAGAGAACTCTCCCGGGTACATTACTGAGAGTTACCCAGAGGTTGTGTCTCTGCCTCTTCACCTCAAAGAAGTGAAGAAAGAGGTCAACCGAGGGTGCACAACCCAGAAACCCGAAGAGAATGTCGAAGGCTTTGACAAAGGCCCAGCTGTTGGGATATAACTGGGCCGGAGCAACGTTAATCTCCGTCAGCAGTTCCTTCTCGAACCAGGAGAAGGGTAGGCGCACTCCGATGGTCTTGAACACCACCTGGTAAAAGTAAAAGAAAGGGACCCCTTCGTTGGCCCGTTCGTCTCCGCATACTGGCTCCCCTAGAGTGCAAGGGAGCACAGCAATGTCGTCGTCATGCCTCCTCGTGAAGGCCCGGTGATCATAGGAACATGAATCCCCTTTGTGTTCCCTTATGGCCCTGGTAGCAAGTAAGCATGAACATTCGTCAAGAAGTTCACTCGAAGCCCAAGGGTACAAGTCCCTGGGACTGACCCTGGGAGAGGCAGCATGAGAGGACATTCTTTAACAAGATCTGGAATCGTCAAAGGCGTGTGGCCCGCCGAAAATGCAGGAGTCGAACGATGGGAGCGAAGGCTGGAAGAACCCTTCGTGAGAAAAGAAAGGGTGCAAGAAGAGAGAACGTAACTAGGTTATGAAGGGTGGAAAAATGATGAGGATAGTTTCAGAGTTTGAAGAGTTAAATAAAGCGGTTAGAGCGCCAAACGACGCGAATGGATGCACCGCACGATCAAGCCACGTGGCAGCAGATGGAAGGGTGGCCCTGGCATCCCTGGTTAAACTCAGAACACGTCGTATCAACAGAATACCCTATGGTACGATGCGCCGTCGAAAGGGGATCAGGGGCACAGTAGGAGTCAGGATCAAATCGAATGACTGGATGTCCCATCAGCCATACAGGGAGCGCCACGTGGATCAAGTTGAATGACTGAACGTCCCATCAGCTATAAAAGAAGCACCTCGTGGAAGATACGGGAAGGGCCTTGAGCTCTTCACTGTCCCCAGGCGTCGACCAAGCCCAAGGTCAAAGTCAATGTCAAGGTAGGGACGACGCCCAAGGCGACGCTTGCATGAGACGCCCGAGGCGTCTCCTGGAATGACATAAAGGACGACGCCAGTATGAGACGTCGCGGGCGTCGCCCACCAAAATATCAGCGAGTTTGCCTCCCCGATACCCACAGGTAGGAGAGACTGTGGAGGGAGACGAAATCGAAGAAAGCAGAGTTAGTTACTGGCGTCGCCTCCCCGATACCCACAGATAGGAAAGACTGTGGAGGGAGATAAGACCGCCAAACGCTAGCGAATTGCTGGCGGGGTGTTCCCCGATACCTATGGGAAGGAAAGACCATGGAGGGAACGACCCCCCCTAGAGCACTCGGCGTTTTAGACACCCGGGGACGATACGGCGCTGCTGTAGCAGGCCTCTCCTCAGGCGTGGGCGTCGGGCGTTAAGGATCAAGGAAAGGACCGTTACGGTGTTAGAGACACCCCGTGGACGATACGACTTCACTGGGTGAGCCTCTCCATGGGCGTAGCCATCGGCACGTGACCTTTCCCTGGCCTACAAGGTCGCCCAACGAAGCGAAAGAAACGAGTATAATACAAAAAAAACAACCGAAGCACGCGAAGGCAAAGAACGAGGATAAGATCACACATGCAAAATTCTGTGTCGCGAGGACACGAAAGCAATCATAACAAATTTCCAGAGTTGTATCAAGAGTGTATATGATTCAAAGAATTACAAATTTGTCAGAGAAGGTTAAAACAAGTATAAAGGAATGGACTGATGATCAAGGGTGGCGGCTCAATCATCTAGCTCCAAGGGCACGACCTTTCCATCAACAATGTGGTGAGTGGAATCGCAGCTGGAAATGTCAATCCCCGGATTCGTGCAGACTGCTTGAGCCAAAGCTTCTTGGAACCCCTCCTCGAAAGTACCCGCCATCTCCTGGATGAGGGCCTTTTTGTCCTTCTCTAGCTCCTCAATGGCGGCATCCCCAGAGGCTACCTGCTTCTCCAAAGCCTCCTTTTCCACGCGAAGCCGACTGACCTCGACCTGTAGTTTGTCGTAGTCAGCCTGGAGAAGGCCCATAGCTTTGGCCTGGGTGGCCATTTCCCCTTTGTCCGCTCCATCTCGTCAGCCTGCTTAGAGCAACGGTCCTTGTGTACCGTCCCGTATCCGGGCGTTGACTAAGTCAAGGTCAAAGTCAACGACTGGAGAGTCAGAGTCAACGCAAGGCGTCGCCTAGGTGGAGAGACGCCAAGTGCCAGCATCGCCAAGAGGAAGCGTCGCCAGGACAAGGCGTCGCCTAGGTGATGGCGTCGCCCAAACAGGGCGTCGCCAGATCAAACAGTACTAAAGCAAGGCAATCACGGTGTGGTTCCCCGATACCCATGGGTAGGAAAGACCATGGAGGGAGCAACGCCGTGGGGAGGCCTCAGGTCCCGATAACCCGGGGCAGTGATAAAGAGAAGGAAAAGGTGGCTTCAAAGCCATAGTGATAGTACCAGTGTAGGGCAGCCTGACTCGTGAAGTGCTCCTGCCGCCCCAGAGACGCCAGTGGGACAGATACGACTCAAGAGGAAGGTCACGCCCAGGGCAGCCGGGTGCAGGGTACAAGAGGAAGGCAGATACGCTCTCAAAGTAAGTGACTAGATAATTGGGGGCATGAGTTGGCACCCAAAAAGTCACCCCTAGCGCAGTAGCACTCCCACGCAGGAGGACTCACACGTGGAAACGTCCCCAGATGGGCAGAAACGCCCCAGATGGGGTCATGGCGTCGTGAGGACCTCCACGTGTACGACAGCCATGCCAGAACAGAAACACCCTTTAGTCAGGTACCAGGTAATTAAAGTCATTCAATACAGTTTCCCTTTCGAGCATTCAGGTGTTATAATGGCTCCCAAGCGTTTCAACGTCTTAAATGCGCTACGTTTTCTAATTAAATACGTTGATTGAGTGCGTTACATTTGTAATTAAAGGCGCTTTAAGGCGCTTTAAATGCTTGGGTAGTTTAAATAGCGCGGAGAATGTTGGAAAGAGGGTTGGAACTTTCTGCAAATTTACCAGAACTCTCTAGTTGCTTGCTCGTGCTTCAAGGTTACGAACAGGGGACTGGGGAATATTTTTTCCTGAGAGAGAGAACACAGACACACAATACACAGTTATTTCTTACCACCTTCAGAGTGCCACACGCGGTGCTCAGAGACGGAGGTGAACAGTTTTGGTGTTTCTTGCTGGCTGACTTGAGCGTCGGAGTGCAAACAGCCGCTAGGGCGCCTCTTTGTCCCTTTTTTTGCAGGTATCCACAGGCAATCAGTGGGAAGGAGTCCCTAGCTGACGGTTGAGGTCGCGCACGAAGACGTCCCGGTGAACCGGACGGAACAACTCTGATAGCAAAGGTATGATTTTGAATACTTACGACTCTTCCCTTTCGTCGCATTGTATGATTTATTGAACTGCCTGGGACTGTTAATATTCATGCATCACTGTGTTCTTCCGCTTCTCCTTCCTTCTTTGTCCCTTCTCCTTCTTTCTGGGTTTTCTCGCGTGGGTGATGTTTCCTAGGGCTCTCTCCCCTTCCTGCCATGGCTACACTTGCTAAACCCTTTTTCCTCTCTTCTTTCTCCAGCTATGTATTTACACCATGACGCGCGCGAACGCGGAGCCTGATTCCTCCCCACGACCCCCAAGTCCAACTACAAAGCCTTCTACCCATGGGCCCCCGACGAACTCCTGAGTGAATGCACCAGCCTGACTTCATTCCAGGACCTGGAAGCTCACCGTGGGGATCCCCATTTGTACAACTTTAACGCCTTCTGCCGCACACACGACGCCCACATATTCGTCCGTCCCGGCAGGCCTGGGGAACCTGTTTGTTTGGACGACAGACCTAGAAAGGGGAAACCCTTCTTCTTCATGTACCAGACCGTGTTCAAACGCGTAGGGGTACGTCTCCCGTTCACCCCCTTTGAATGGGAACTCCTCACTGAAATCAATACTGCCCCCGCCCAGCTCCATCCCAACAGCTGGGCATTCGTGAGGGGTTTTCAAATTCTTTGCGGGCACCTGGGTATCCCCCCTTCTGTAGATGTCTTCCTGCATTTCTTTGAGGTGAAGAAGCAGGGGAAGAGCTTCTGGGTAAGCTTTTCCGGGATCGCAGGCAGGATCCTCCTCTCCCTCTTCCAAAATTCTTACAAGAACTGGAAAGGGAAGTTCTTCAGGGTGTGCAGCGCCAAGCACGATCCCACAGCTTTGGATGGCTTCCCCCTTTACTGGACGGAGCGCCCTAAACTGCTCAGGGCCAAAACCCTGGAAGAGCTATCTCCCGCCGACAGGGAGGTAAGCAAAGCCTTGGCCGGGTTGGGGATCATTTTTGACACCTTGAAGCTTGTCGCTAGCGAGTACAATGCTCACGCCCTGACCACCTACTTTGGTAAAGGGGACTCTCCCCTCATCCTTCTTATTGTGAACAGCCATGTTACTTGCATCTCACACCTCCATGTGTATTGTAATTTTGCATAGCTGCTTTGGCCCTAATCTTTGCTGTTTGGTCTGTCTTGATGTAGGATCGGTGATGGGCGCTTCTAAGAGAATGATGTTGGCGAAAGCAATGAAGGAGGCTCGCGCCGCCAGGGCGGGCGCCTCCTCCACCCCTGCTGCTGATCCGGTTCCCCCACCGATTCTGTCACCGCCTCCTCCGATCACCGCCGAAGCTTCCCTTAGTTCACCTCCTTCATCTCCACACAGCCTCGCAGCACTTCAGACTCCCAGCTCTCCTCTACCCATCGCCGCTGTTCCCCTAGCCGCGGCCTCGTCACCGGCTCCAACCCCCCTTGACAAAGGGAAACGGGTCTTGGAGATCCTATCAGATGATGAGGACTCAGAAGGCGTGGCACCCTTCAAAAGAAGAAAATCTGCGCGGGTTCCTCTTTTGGTAGAGGCGTCGCCCCAGGGAGGGAACCCCTTCATGGACAAACCCCCAAGTGCGAGCTCACTTCCTCCCATGACACTCCAAGATGAAGGGGGCGAAGGCGCCGAATCTGCCCTGCCTCCGCCCCTGCTCCCGTCGCTGCCGCCCCCGATTTCATCGCCATCCCTCCTCCGATTATGCATCTAATGAGGGGCTTCAGCGGCGGGACTTTGCCAGAGGGCACCGACAGGAAGGAAGGCATGCCTTTCTATTTGGGGCCTTCTTGGCGGTGGCCCTTGAATGGCGCGCCCAGGCCAGAAACGCGGTCCTGCAAGCCCAAACTCTCCAGGCCTTGGAAACAAAGGCGACTACTCTGGAGGAGGAAATGAGGACCCTGGGACGCCAGAACGAAACTTACCAAACCTCTCTGAAACAAGCGCAAGAGTCCAAAGCAGAAACTGAGAGGCAACTGGCAGAGGCATTGGAGCTCCAGGCTGGCTTTTATACTCGGGAAGTCGCCCTCCAAGTCCAGGTAACGAGCCTTCAGGAATTGGTCAAAGCTGATGCGGAAATTCAAAAGGACCTGAAGGACCGTTGCCGTGAGCAGGCTGACAAGATGGAGCGGATGGAGGGGGAAATGGCCACCCAGGCCAAAGCTATGGACCTTCTCCGGGCTGACTACGACAAACTACAGGTCGAGGTCAGTCGGCTTCGCGTGGAGAAGGAGGCTCTGGAGAAGCAGGTGACCTCTGGGGATGCCGCCGTTGAGGAGCTAGAGAAGGACAAAAAGGCCCTCATCCAGGAGATGGTGGGTACTTTCGAGGACGGGTTCCAAGAGGCTCTGACCCAGGCGTCCTACGAGAACCCTGACATCAATATTTCGAACTGCGACCCCACACACCATGTCGTCGACGGGAAGGTCGTGCCCATGGACTTGGATGACTGAACCGCTGTCTCTCGCCCGCCACCTTCACCTTCAAGCTTAATTCCTTTATACTTTACCTTTACTTTTGACTCTCTCTGTTAAACTTGTAATTCTTTGAACCATTCGTACTCTTGCTACAAATTTGGGTGTTCGTATGATTGCTTTTGTGCCTTCGCGGTATAAAATTCTGCTTATGTGATCTCATCATCATTCTTTGTCTTCGCGCGCTTCGGTTGTTTTGTTCGTATTATACTCGCTTCTTTCGCTTCGTTGGGCGGCCTTGTATGACCGGGAAAGGTCGCGTGCCAACCCTCACGCCCATGGAGAGGCTCACCTAGTGACGCCGTATCGTCCACGGGGTGTCTCTAACACCGAAACGGTTCTCTCCTTGATCCTTAGCCCCCGGCGCCCACGCCTAAGGAGAGGCCTGCTACAGCAGTGCCGTATCGTCCCCGGGTGTCTAAAACGTCGAGTGCTTTGGGGGGGGTCGTTCCCTCTATGGTATTTCCTTCCCATAGGTATCGGGGAACACCCTGCCAGCAATTCGCTGGCGTTTGGCGGTCTTATCTCCCTCCACAGTCTTTCCTACCCGTGGGTATCGGGGAGATGACGCCAACAACTAACTCTGCCCCCTTCAATTTCGTCTCCCTCCACAGTCTTTCCTACCTGTGGGTATCGGGGAGGCGACCCTGCTGATATTTGGGCTGGCGACGCCCGCGACGTCTCATGCTGGCGTCGTCCTTTATGTCATTCCAGACGACGCCTCGGGCGTCTCATGCTAGTGTCGCCTTGGGCGTCGTCCCTAACTTGACATTGACTTTGACCTTGGGCTTGGTCGATGCCTGGGGGCAGCGAAGAGCTCAAGGCCCTTCCCGTATCTTCCACGAGGCACTCCCTGTATAGCTGATGAGACGTTCAGTCATTCAACTCGATCCACGTGGCGCTTTCTGTATGGATGATGGGACATCCAGTCATTCGATTTGATCCTGAGTCCTACTGTGCCCCTGATCCACTTTCGACGGTGCATCGTACCATCAGGTATTCTCTTGATACGACGTGTTCTGAGCTTAACCAGGGGTGCCAGGGCCACCCTTCCATCTGCTGCCACGTGGCTCGATCGTGCGGTGCGTCCATTCGCGTCGTTTGGCGCTCTAACCGCTTTATTTAACTCTTCAAACTCTGAGACTATCCTCATCATTTTCCCACTCTTCATAACCCACTTACATTCTCTCTTCTTGCACCCTATCTTTTCTCACGAAGGGTTGTTCCAGCACTCGCTCCCCTCGCTCGACTCTTACATTTCCGGCAGTCCCTACACCCTTGACAATCCTTGATCTTGTTAAAGAATGTCTTCTCACGCTGCTTCCTCCAGGGTCACTCCCAAGGACTTGTACCCTTGGGCTTCGAGTGAACTTCTTGACGAGTGTTCATGTTTACTCTCTACCAGGGCCATAAGGGAGCACAAAGGGGATTCGTGTTCTTATGACCACCGGGCCTTCGCGAGGAGGCATGACGACGACATCGCTGTGCTCCCTTGCACTCTAGGGGAGCCAGTATGTGGAGACGAACAGGCCAACGAAGGGGTCCCTTTCTTTTACTTTTACCAGGTGGTGTTCAAGACCATCGGAGTGCGCCTACCCTTCTCTTGGTTCGAGAAGGAACTGCTGTCGGAGATCAACGTTGCTCCGGCCCAGTTATACCCCAACAGCTGGGCCTTCGTCAAAGCCTTCGACATTCTCTTCGGGTTTCTGGGTTGTGCACCCTCGGTTGACCTCTTTCTTCACTTCTTTGAGGTGAAGAGGCAGAGACACAACCTCTGGGTAACTCTCAGTAATGTACCCGGGAGGGTTCTCTTCACACCCTTCCAAAGCTCGTTCTCCGGGTGGAAAGGCCGGTTCTTCAAGATCTGCCGTACTGACCTTGTTCCCGACGCTCTGGATGGGTTTCCGCTGTATGGGTGAGAGAGACGAGGGCCCTCAAAACCAAACCCTTCAAGAAGCTGGCTCCAAGTGATCAAATAGCTTGCCGGATTCTTGTTGAGGCGGGAGGTTTTGACTCTGCCACTTTGATCAGCCTGGAGTTCAACGCTGGGACTCTCGAAAAGTACATAGGTAAGAGTCGCTGCCCTAGAAACTCCGGCCTTTGTTGTTTTCTGTACTGCATGTCTTGCCTCATGGTGTCTCTGACACATTATCTCCCTTGGCGCAGGTTCGAAAATAAACCAAGAAAGCAGGACACGACTTACTCGAGCTCTGCGGGCTGGGAAAGGGGCTTCGCCTTCCTCCAGTGCTGATTCTGATGACCGCTGAAAAGTGGCTCCTTTGTGACTTGCATGAGTTGTAATATTCGCCCCATTTGGGCTATTTCAATTGTATTGAACATTGCTTGTAACACCAACTTTTTCTATATCAGTTGATTTTGCAACGTCACTTTACTTCTGCATACATTTCGCATATTGCGCTTTTCCTTCGCCCTGTCATTACGGCTCCCGCCTCCTCCGGCGACGCCTTCTTTCTTGGCGACGCCTTCTTTCTTGGCGATGCCTTCCCTTACTTCAAACGGAGAAAAATACAGGCTAAGAACCAAGGCACTTCTTTTTCTCAAATTGGTTTTACCTTTATTAGGGTGACCTCATTAAAAAAACCCCCGAGAGGGAAAAAGAGCGTCCCCTTCAACTAAATTGTTACATAACTGGTTACATAAGTCAACTGAAATAAAATTTTAAGTTGGCTGCATTCCAACTGCGTGGAATAGGACCTCCATCTAAAGTCTCCAAGTTGTACGAACCGTTGCCCTTAGCCTCAGTAACTCTGAAGGTCCGGTCCACTTGGGAGACAGCTTATTCTCCAACTCGTATGGGTAAGCTTTTCTCATCACTAGGTCGCCGACCTGAAACTGTCGCGGCTTACCTTAGAGCTATATTGCCGGCTCTACTCTTCTCTTCGTCGCTTCAGCTTTTATTCTAGCTTCTTCCTTGGCCTCGTTAGCAGATCCAGGTTTACCCGCCTCTCTTCATTGGATTCCTCCGCCACAAAGTTTTGAAAACGTGGCGAGCTCTCATGTATTTCTACCGGGATCATCGCGTCCGACCCGTAAACCAAACTGAAAGGCGTCTCCATAGTAGAGGATTGGGGCGTGGTGTGATAGGCCCATACGATCCTTGGTACCTCTTCCGCCCACGCCCCTTTGGCTTTCTCTAACCTTCTTTTTAACCCTCTCAGCAGAACTCTGTTTGCCGATTCTACCTGCCCATTAGTTGGGGTGGCCGACTGATGCAAACACCTGTTTAATGCCTACCTCAGCACATAGGTTTCTCAACTGTTGACTGGCGAATTGGGTTCCGTTGTCGGATATCAGCGCCTAGGTACGCCAAAACGGCACACAATGTTCTTCCACACAAAATGTTGTACTTTGTGCGTTGTGATTTGTGCCACGGGCTCTGCCTCTATCCATTTGGTGAAGTATTCGATGGCAACGATCAAATACTTCATCTGCCTGATCACCAGTGGGAAGGGGCCCAGGATGTCGATTCCCCATGTATGGAAAGGCCACGGGCTGTATATGGACCGCAACTCTTCTGGCGGCGCCTTGTGCCAGTCGGCGTGCTTTTGGCATTGCCTTCACCGCTGGGCGTGCCGTGCGCAGTCCTCTTTCACTGTTGGCCAGAAGAAACCTGCGCGTATTACCTTGGAGGCTAAGGATCTTCCCCCTACGTGGCTCCCGCAGATGCCTTCGTGTAGTTCCGCCATTATCCTGGTGCACTCATCGCCACTACGCATGTTAGGATAGGGTGGGTGAAACCGTGCCTGAACAGCACCCATCCACCAAAGTATATCTTGCGGCATTTCTTTTGACTTTTTTTACCTTCTTCAGGCTCCACTGGGAGAGCCCCATCCGCCAGGTATCGCTTGTAGGGCGTCATCCAGGTGTCTCCCCTGGCCAGAACGCATACCTGCATCTGCTCTTCCTCAGGCACACTCGCATACATGCTGATGCGGGGCGCCCTCTGCGTATCTTGGGTCAAAGAGCAATGACTCCTCGGCCTTCCCCTTGATGTATAAATCTGGAGGACATCCACCCTGTTGTCTTCCACGAATCTACGCGGAGCTTTGAGAGTCTCCTAGATCACTGTCCTCTGTCTACCCCCCTTGCCTGAGCTAGCCAGCTTTGCAAGCAGGTCAGCTCTGGCATTCTGCTCCCTCGGGACATGTATCAGCTCAAGAGCGTTGAATGCTCCCTTCAACAACTGGACGTATTTCAGATACGCCGCCATCTGTGGGTCCTTCGCCTGGAACTCACCCGACACCTGCCCCGTAATCAGCTGGGAGTCGCTCTTCACCAGGAGGTTCTGTGCGCCCATCTCCTTGGCCAGGAGCATTCCTGCTATCAGGGCTTCATATTCTGCCTGATTGTTACTTGCCTTGAAGGCGAAGCGCAGGGCCTGCTCGATCAGTATGCCGTCGGGTCCCTCCAAGACTATTCCCGCACCGCTCCCTTGTTGGTTGGAAGAGCCATCAATCGAGAGCAGCCACTGCGAACTTGCTTCCACCTCTTGCTCACCTCCGGGCGAAAGTTTCGCTACAAAATCTGTGTACACCTGCCCTTTAATGGATCCTCTAGGCTCATACTGGATGTCGAATTCTGACAGTTCAACCGCCCAACGCACCATCCTTCCCGCCACATCCGGCTTCTGCAGCACTTTCTGTATAGGGAGGTTGGTCATCACCACCACCGTAAAGCTGTGGAAGTAATGACGGAGCCTCATGGCAGAAATACTACCGCCAGCGCCGCCTTCTCTAGCGCTTGGTACCTCGTCTCAGCTCCCTGTAAGGCCTTGCTTACGAAATAGATGGGCTTCTGACTCTGGTCCTGCTCTTGGACTAACACGAAACTGATGGCCCGCTCCGTTACAGTGAAATATAACCGGAGGGGCACGCCCGCTACCGGCTTGCAGAGGACCGGTGGCGTCGCCAGGTACTCCTTCAGCTTAATGAAAGCCGCTTCGCATTCATCAGTCCATGCAAAGCGACTGTTTCTCTTGAGGCACTGGAAATACGGGTGCCCCTTCTCTCCTCCGGCGGAAACAAACCTAGAGAGTGCCGCCATCTGCCCTGTCAGCTGTTGCACCTCCTTCACCGACGTCGGACTCCGCATGGCGATGATTGCCGCGCATTTGTCAGGGTTCGCCTCTATCCCCTCTC